>NC_053023.1:193568063-193744847 GCF_003073215.2 Triticum urartu
AGCGGCGTATGTAGACGAGATTTTTTTTTTACATATATGTCTCATTCATATCATAAAGAACAAAGTACAAATCACGTAAAGACCGACATGACAATACTGAAAAGATAGTAGAACATCTCTGAGCTTGACACCAACGCTCGTCAACTGCTTTCGGCACCACCACAGCAGCCACCGAAAAAAAGAATGACGAATCACCACCCCACCCGAGCTCGACGCGGCTCCATCGCTGATATGCAACTTTGCGGACCTCCAAAGTGGCTCACCAAAAGTGAAGTCCTTGCCGTTAAACGAATCAGACCGGGGCAACACCCCGGACACGCCATCGAACTCCAGATCTGGCACTCCACCACGACTAAGACGCCAAAGGAGGAAACCATACCTTCCATCCACAAACCACGAACCCAGTAGATATTCCGTCTTCCAGATGTCGTCGATGCAGACCACAATCTACATCCGCTCCTGGACTACCTCCCAAGCTTTCAGATGTCGTTGAAATGCCCTTTAACCCAACCGATCGGTGCAGCGCGAGGTAATTATGACAAGTTGCCAAGTAGTAGTACACGTCATAAGTTTTCTTTTTTTTGCGGGTGAAAGAAAAAAACTTATGTCGAGCACAACAATTAGCACAGCGTACACGGCTCTTTTGGCTTTACAAACACGAATTTGCTTCCTTGCCTCTAAATTGCACCGTAGTCCAATGCCCAAGTTGCCAACTTTTTTTTTCTGAGACACAAGCCAAGTTGCCAACTACACAACGTCCTCGTTAATTACGACCAGGCCCGCTCCTTCAAGCAAGGCAAGTCGGCCGTGGGCCGAACTTCCTTCCGACCCGAACCCTACGACCGTTACATCGACAACGAGTCCAGGTCGGCCACGCCCGTGCCCCCGGCGACTTGGAGCGGGCGAATAAACCCTCGTGGATGCCCTCTTCTCCAAGAAAGGACCGAGGAGGCACCAGCGTGGACAGCAAACAAATATCGCAAAGCAGGGGAAGCAAAAGCAGAGCCGTCGTCGCCTCCGAACCCCACACCGTCGCATCTCAGTTCCAATCCCTCCCGCCGCCGCCGCCGCCGCCGCCGCGCCCCGCCTCCCTCGGCCCCGCGGATCGCGGCTCCGGTCCCGAGTCTCCTCTCCGCTCCGCCCTCCGGGGGTTCGGTCTGGTCCGCCCTTGCGTGGACGGGCTCTCCTGGGGTTTTGGCGGTGGCTGGCATGCTCTCCGGCGACCTGGTGCGGTGAACCCGATGCTGCGCCTACTGTCGGTCGGTGAGAGGTGCGTTTCTTCTTCTTCTCGTCTCTCCGTTTATGTCGGCGGTTCTTGTAGAGGGGAAGGTGGATCTTCTTGGGGAGTTTTCAGACTGAAAACGACACGGCTTTGCTGAATTCGTTTGCCGATTTATATATGGTACAATGCGCTCAACTGTGTACGAATATATTTTATTGTGAGTTGCTCGCGTGGAATCGGAAGCTGTTGTAGTTTGGAATTTGGGGTTTGTTATTACTGTGATCAATTGGGATTCAAATCTAGCTTAAATATGTCAATTCTGCCACATACTATGCCTGAACACGTGTCCATACCGTTACGTTGGCCTAGATAATTAGTTTGAAACTTTGATGCTTCATGAATGAATGCATTGTCGAAGTTTGCAATTTGATTCCATATATGCTGGATAAATAAAATGGCTAGTATTTTGGGGGAAGTTATGAGATGATTACCTGAACTACATTGCTTCTGCTGTACAATTGAGTTTTAAATTTCACCCTGCAAGTGTCAGATAAGCTTGGAAACTTGCAATATTTGATGTTGTGCTCTTACATTTGTGAGCAGGCTGTTGACAACCGGAACAAATAGGCGGACAGCCCGTTTGTCCCAGTCGAGTCACGCCAGTGGTTACTACGCAACAGTGAGGGACAATGGCTTGTCAACAAGGCGAAATATCCCACCCGTCTTCTCTAGAATGTTCTCACATTACAAGGACATTGTCAGAAAGAAAGTTGAGGATCACAACTATAGAAAAAGGTTTTCCAGAGGCTATGGTTCCCTCTCTGGGGCAGTGTCAAATTCATCCGCAAGACAGCAAGGCCAATTGACGTTGAAGCGGCCCAGTCATATGTACTCGTATAGTGGTCCCCGATTCCCGTTGCTGAGCCGAGCAGCCTGTGCGCTAACTCTGTCCTTAACGAGATCACATATCATCCCTGGGGTCGTGGCTTTAGCTTTTGGGAAGATGGCATTGTCGCAGCCTGTCCTGGCAGACTCACGGCCATACATGCCCAAAATGGAAGGCATTGTCACGAGGACACGAGATACTGGCGAGTTGCTGTCAGCCATGGCTAGGTCAGTCTGGGAGGGTATCACTTTGTTTATAAGAGCAGTTCATTTGGCATTCCTGTTCTTCCCTGCAACTGCATTAGCTCCATTTGCTGATAGTTTAAGTATAGAATTTAGAAGAAGGTGGCTTTCTCTTGTACGTCGTACGCTTGAAAAGGCGGGGCCAGCATTCATTAAGTGGGGTCAATGGGCTGCAACTCGCCCTGATCTTTTTCCAAGTGATCTCTGTGTTGAGCTTGCAAAGCTTCACAGCGGAGCTCCGGTGCATGGCTTTGCTTACAGCAAAGCTTCTATTGAGAAGGCATTTGGCCGTAAGCTATCTGAAATATTTGAAACTTTTGAAGAGAATCCTGTAGCTTCTGGAAGCATTGCACAAATACATCGGGCCACATTAAAAGATCGTCCTGACTCGAACTCGACCAGAAAAAAGAAAAGAGATCAACATCCTGTAAAGCATGTTGCAGTTAAGGTGAGGCATCCTGGTGTGGGGGAATCAATCAAGAAGGACTTCTTACTCATCAATTTTATGGCAAAAGTTTCGAACGCCGTCCCTGGATTGAGCTGGCTAAGGCTGGATGAGAGCGTCCGCCAGTTTGCAGTTTTCATGATGTCTCAAGTTGACCTTTCTAGGGAAGCTTCTAATTTGCATCGTTTCAGACACAACTTCCGTAGATGGAGACATGTTTCATTCCCAGAACCATTGTACCCACTTGTCCATCCAGCTGTCCTTATCGAGTCATTTGAGAATGGAGAAAGTGTTGCTCGTTTTGTGGATGAAACTGAAGGAAATTCTCGGATGAAGAAGGACCTTGCCCACATTGGGACATATGCATTTTTGAAGATGCTTCTGGTATGCACGTCTTTTATTTGTTTCCTGTTTTTCTCTTTTCCCCTGAGTGGTGGTTTACTGGCGATTGGTATAGCCATATAGCACCATGGTTAGCCTTAGAAGTATGATCTGTTGTTAATTGTTTATCTGATATATTCCCAGTATAATTCAGCCACTGAATTATTCTTTATCATTCTTCCCTGTTTCTACAGGAGGACAATTTTATTCACGCGGATATGCACCCGGGAAACATTCTTGTCCGTCTAAACGAGACCAAGAATAAGAGGAAAACGTTTTTCAGATCTAAGCCCCATATTGTTTTTCTTGATGTTGGCATGACTGCTGAGCTCTCAGTAGCTGACCGTGATAACTTAAAACAATTCTTCAAGGCGGTTGCTATCAGAGATGGTCGTACGGCTGCTAAGTGTACGTTACGATTATCAGATAACCAGAGCTGTCCAAATCCAGCAGCCTTTACTGAGGTAAAGCATGAAACTTGTAGGCAATATTTAGATCTTAATCAGATTTGATAGTTCTTTACTTGATATGCGATGTTTAAGTGCAGCTACCTTCATTATGGCCATCAGATGTCATCCATCGTATATTATATGTACATTTATTCGTTCTTGTACATAACATCTGGGTGCCTGCATATACAGACATTATGATTATATACAATATCATGCATTTTCATGGAGAGTTCGAAATGATTTATATGCTAAAGAATATGTCATCTAATAGTAGGATTTGGGGTGTGTTAACACAATATTTAACTGGTTTGCTTGGGTTACTCTTGCCTGACCTATGCCAATATAAGGGATTTTGAAGGATCCTTGCCCTCTTGTTAGCTCAGGGATTTTAGGTTCATGTCTTTCTCCCTTCAGCTTAGATGCAGTGCAGTCCAGATATGTTGGCTTCAGTACTAGCTTTTGTATCTTTTATTATCTATTTGCATAACGTATTTTCCACCCAAGCAGTCTAGCTTCAATTTTGTGTCCATTGCTGTATCTCCCAATCAATAACATGCTTGTGGCCTTGTGCAACTCAATATGACTATTTTGGCCTCAGATTCGGAGCTCAAAGTTGCTAATCACTATTGTTAGTTTTTTTTTTGAGAAAATTGTGTTGATTAGTTGTTTCTACATTAATTTAATCTGGGCCTAATGGTCCTTCTCTGGTAGCTGCATGCATTGACCAGGGGATAAATAATTGGGCGCAGAATCAGTTTTCACGCATTGATAGGAACCTGTACTTTTTATCTAGTCTTTGAGGGTTTCGTCTTGTCTTCTGAAATATTCTGCTATACTACAGATTGCACAATCCTGATGTTTCTACACATTTTTTCCCTTGAATAACAGTACTAATATTTTTTGGTCATGGTAGGAATTGGATAAGACATTTACGTTCTGGGGAACACCGGAGGGAGACGTATTTCATCCTGTCGAATGCATGCATCAATTGCTCGACACAGTTCGTCGCCACAAAGTCAACATTGATGGCAACATCTGTACTGTAATGGTGACCATTTTGGTTCTTGAGGTAATGCACTGTTGTAAAACTTTAAATTGATATCAATATACTTGCTATGTTTCGGTTATTATACTGTGTACAGAAGGAAATTTGACGTCTTTATAACGATCTTTGTTGTTTTCCTCATTTGACAAATTAATTTTTAAATACTTTCTTTGTTCAAGAAAGATGATGTAGACGACAGTTTGGGCACAGTCGGCTATCATGCTACTTTGACCATTATATAAAATTGTGAAAATACATAAAAAACTATATTATGAAAAAATCCTCATAAAGACTGGATCGTGTATTTTCAACCAGAGGTAGTAACTTCCAGGGTTGATTTAATTTTCATCATCACTACATTATACTCCCTCCGTCCCATAATATAAGAGCGTTTTTTGACACTAGTGTAGTGTCAAAAACGCTCTTATATTATGGGACAGAGGGAGTATGTTTTATGCTTAATGGAACTTACCTAAGGAAATAGAACTAGTTTACAGGGTCTAGTCAGTTTGGTTGCTGACCACCCTTTTCTATGCTATACTACAAGCTACTCCCTCCGTTCCTAAATACTTGTCTTTCTAGGCATTTCAACAAGTGACTACATACGGAGCAAAATGAGTGAATCTACACTCTAAAATATGTCTACATACATCCGTATGTAGTAGTCATTTGAAATGTCTAGAAAGACAAGTATTTAGGAACGGAGGGAGTACAATACACTGTGCATAGTATCTGTATGCCCTTACAGGAATTAGGAAGATGGATATTATACTTACCATGGCTATTCATTCTACTGTAGGGGTGGCAACGCAAGCTAGACCCACGCTTTGATATCATGGAAACATTGAAGACTCTACTAATAGAGAAGGAAGTTAAACAACCACCACCAGATTATTTTGGATAAACCATTTTTCAGTTGTCAGAGTACAAGGATCAGGTAATGTGATTTTTATAACATGTATTCTGTCGTTCAAAAGTGCACCATTGTTTTGTGCTAACCAACCTTTTAGCACAAGCACTTGAAATATGATGTTGGCGCAAAAACCCCAGCCCATGGAATAAGCTCATTTGAGTTTCGAGCTATGGATTCTTACCCAACGCTGCAGTTGATTTTCACACTAATTCTATATGGCACGTAATAACAGTGCCTCCGGCCTTTTGTTAGTTGCTGCCGAAATTTGGTGTAGAAATCAAACAGTTCCTCGCGCCTTTTAGGTAGTTTACTGCTGAAATTTGGTGCAGACCATCAACTTATCCTGTGTGCACCAGCTTGTATATCAGAACCATAGTTCTCATATCTGCTGTTTTACATGTACATTGTTTCCATCCGATCTTGCATGATAAAATGGAATTTCAAACTTGCAACTAGGATGTTCATCCGCTCGCAATTCTGATATCTGTTGCATATCTTTTGGCAGATTATCCCAAACACGGCATCAGTGAAAGATGACGACTGCATGGGACAGAAGTTGGAATGCCTAACTCGTGAGGCAAATTAAAGTAACACTCAATGCTGCTACGCACTTGTTCTCCCTCCTTTCTGAAAGTAGTATTAGATGCAACTTACTGCACTGGGTACAGTTTGACAACCTTCAGTGCGAAAATTTTGGCCGCCGCCTTGGGCTGATTCAGTCACGGGGTTCTGTAATCCATCAAATCTCTTTCTAGATGTAGTTACATGATAACTATCATAAACTACGTTGCAGGGTAGTGTGAATTTTAATTCCATGTTAATCCTTCGTACTTGCAGTTTTTTTTTTTTGAGGATCACGTACTTGCAGGCGTGCTGTCCCGATGTAAAGTTTGGATTCGGAAGACCATGGCTGTGAATGTCTAAGCTATACTTCCTCCGTAAACTAATATAAGAGTGTTTAGATTACTAAAATAGTGATCTAAACGCTCTTATATTAGTTTACAGAGTGAGTACTTTTTACGTTTTCTGTGAAACCCGTAACTGGTGCAATTTCGGCAACTTCAATTGTGGATTTGATCGCCAACTTCAATTGTTTGTTTCTAAGCTAGTTCTGCCCGTTCAAATATAAGATGTTTTGGATATTTCAATATGGACTACATGAACTGAAATAAATGAACAAATATAGTAAAATATAGGGGTAAAATATATATATATATATATATATATATATATATATATATATATATATATATATATTACTACATCCTTATATTTGTGAACAGGCGGAAGTAGTGACTTATCATGTTGACGCCTCGGAGTAAACTTTGGTGATTGGACTGAACAGGCTTTTCCATGGCCCGGAAAGCTAGCGACTTTGTTCGCTCCGTCTGGCCGTTACGTCCTACGTCCTGTGCAAGACCTCAGAGCATATACGACAGTCCGCAAATAATCTCTTCTACATGCCTTAATTAAAAAAACCTTAAATTCATAATATTACATGCAATGTAAAATCTAATCTAAGCGAAGCTCATCTCACTCCGCCGTGCCCATGTCCAGCGGCCGGCTGCGTCTCTCAAAGTATTCATTCGGTCGCTGACGAGGTAGAGTAGGACATGTGACACACACTGCCTCATGGACTCAAGGCGCCGTCGTCTCCATGCCCTACTTTTTCTCGTTGGAGTCCGAAACCTTCATGGTGTCATGGGTGTGAGACCAATGATGGATCTGCCAATGTTCAGCATGATGCGGTTGAGGCGCCTGGACTAGTGCACCATACTGGGCGCCAAAGAATGCGACTCCGCCATGAGGGCAGCCGCTGTCTATCACGCCCGCTGCCTCGCATAGTGGGCACACCCAACCATATTAGCGTCGCACGATGCCCATGCGTTCACCTTTGCCTCGGCGCGCTATTGAAGCAGTTGCGCATCCGCCCGCCACATTCAGACGCCAAACGGACCGCACCGGCTACTGTGAGGCAGCAGGGACACACATTGTGGCAGATCCATGCGCCATTTGGGCAGACGCAATGGATTCCCGACGGAAGGAGTCCGAGCGTTGCCGTCGGGCGGCTCCTCCTAGAAGCGGCGGAGCAAGGTTGACGACCATCTCCTCCTTGGGGCCGCGTGGGATGATCTGGAGCTGCAGGTGTTGGGAAACATAGTAGAAAACAAAAAAAACACCCTACGAACACCCAAGAACAATATGAAGATGTATAACGGATTGTGATCAATGATTGTTACCGACTCTGGGAGTGCAGCGGAAGTAGATGAGTCGGTCTAGATCGTACTTGAAATCCCTCGAACGTTGATGACGATCACGCGAACCGCCCACGAACGATCCCTCGAACGGAAGACCGAAAGCACGACCTCTCTACTTGGTTGCAAGCGTACGGTCTTCACGATCCGGTAGCACTTCGCCGTCCAGAGCTAATCATCGCCGGAGAATTAGAGGGAGGAGATTAAAACCACATAGGGCTTCTAATTATGAGGATTAGAGGTGGCTAGGGCTAGCTCTAATTAGTCTAGGACCAACTAGAACTAGAACTACATCAACTAGAGGAGGCTCCCAAAACTTGTGGTATATAGGTTAGAGGGGAGGGAGAGGGCAACCACCAAAGGGAAGGAGCCCCCTTGGTACGCCAGCCTTGGGGGAGTCCTACTCCCTCCCCAAGTAGGATTCGCCCCCACCCACACACACACTAGGAAAGGGGGGTGCCACTTCCACTTGCCCCCTTGTGGCCCAAGTTCCTTCCACCTCTTGGCCTTATTAGGCCCATTGACATTAAATTAAATATATATTTGTTCTAAACATTTTCAGAGCATTATATATATATAATTTAACATCCCCGGAAACATTTTCCACCTATATATATTAATCAGTAATACCCGACATTACCCGATATTCACCGAAACCCTTCCGATGACCCCGAAACACTTTCGAAACTATTCCGGATATTAATGAAACAATTCCACAATTATATTCTCATCACTCCCGTCCTACTATCACTCAGCAAATCTTGATTACCTTAAGCTTGTGACCCCGTAGGTTCGGTAACCATAGACATAAACGAAACCCCTTCGTTTAATGACTGATAGTGGACCGTAGACATCCATATCGGTCCATATGATTACAAGAATGATATTCCAGTGAATCTTTGGTTATCATGTGATGTTCCCTTTGCTTCGCAATACTTCACAAAACCCAGTGTGCATCGGTATCCTCCAGAGTCATCACCATGCTCACTATACCGTTGCTCTCGTTACCGGTTTTGTTCTTCTTTCTCGTTGACGTGTTACGGCATCCCCGTGACGTAGTAACCTGTTTCTGGCCAGACGATGATGGATGCCGTCACACCGAGAGGGCCCTAAGAATATCTCTCCATCGTCAGAGGAGCAAATCCCACTCTCAAGCTATCTGGTCACTTGTCAAACTTTCCGATGAACCTGAAAGTTGTCGTTGTGATCACCTTGTTACAGATGACGTTTGAGCAACCCCAAAGCCCACCATCCAGTAGGAAGTGACCGAGACACTCTCATGGTCTGAGGAACTAAAACACATGCTAACACTTCGTGTTATAACAGATGATTTTAGACGATACGATCACATAGTATAATAGACAAGTATTGGGTCGATTCAATATGATCGTTCTTCAAACTTCATACCCTCAATTGTTTTAGGACTACCGTTACACTTAACGATATCTTAAGATCCGGAAAACGTGATCACCAACAACACTTGAGCTGGTCTTAGAGGCGAGACCGGGAACCTATTGTTTACCGTTTATCATTCCACACGTGCATATGAGTTTTCCACTGAATCACATATTCGAGGATCATAGCAGTTATAGCATAGAATATAACCTCTCAACTATGAATAATGGAAATATAATAATACAATATTATTGCCTCTAAAGGAAATATGCCCTAGAGGCAATAATAAAGTTGTTATCTTATATTTCCTTATATCATGATAAATGCTTATTATTCATGCTAAAATTGTATTAACCGGAAACTTGATACATGTGTGGATACATAGACAAAACACCGTGTCCCTAGTGAGCCTCTACTAGACTAGCTCGTTAATCAAAGATGGTTAAGTTTCCTAACCATGGACATGTGTTGTCATTTGATGAAAGGGATCACATCATTAGGAGAATGATGTGATGGACAAGACCCATCTGTTAGTTTAGCATATTGATCGTTCAGTTTTATTGCTATTGCTTTCTTCATGTCATATACATATTCCTTTGACCATGAGATTATGCAACTCCCGGACACCGGAGGAATAACTTGTGTGCTATCAAACATCACAAAGTAACTGGGTGATTATAAAGATGCTCTACAGGTATCTGCGAAGGTGTTTTTTCGGTTGGCATAGATCGAGATTATGATTTGTCACTCTGAGTATCGGAGAGGTATCTCTGGGCCCTCTCGGTAATGCACATCATAAGAAGCCTTGCAAGAAGTTAGTCACAAGGTGATGTATTACGGAACGAGTAAAGAGACTTGCCGGTAACAAGATTGAACTAGGTATGAACATACCGACGATCGAATCTCGGGTAAGTAACATACCGATAGACAAAGGGAATTACGTATGTTGTCATAAAGGTTCGACGGATAAAGATCTTTGTAGAATATGTAGGAGCCAATATGGGCATCCAGGTTCCGCTATTGGTTATTGACCAGAGAGGTATCTCGGTCATGTCTACACAGTTCTTGAGCCCGTAGGGTCCGCACGGTTAACGTTCGTTGACAATATAGTTTTATATGAGTTATGTATGTTGGTGACCGAATGTTGTTCGGAGTCCCGGATGAGATCATGGACATAACGTGGAGCTCCGGAATGGTCCGGAGGTAAAGATTGATATATAGGATAATAGTTTGGTCTCCGGAAGAGTCCCGGAATTCATCGAAAGGGGTTCCGGATGTCTCTCGAAATGTTTGGGTATGAGAACACTTTATTTGGGCCAAAGGGGAAAGCCCACGAGGCTTTTGGAAACTACAAAAGGAAGTTTTGCGGAGACCAGAGGCTAGACGCCAGGAACCCTGGTGTCTAGGGGGTAGACGCCGGGACCCTAGCGTCTAGCCTTGGAGTCCGAGAAAGACTCTTACCTTTCGGGCAAAACCGACTTTGAGGAGGCTTTTACTCCAAGTTTCGACCCCAAGGCTCAACATATAAATATAGGGACAGGTTGGAAATATGCCCTAGAGGCAATAATAAAATGGTTATTATTATATTTCCTTGTTCATCATAATTGTCTATTGTTCATGCTATAATTGTACTAACCAGAAACCGTAATACATGTGTGAATACATAGACCACAACATGTCCCTAGTAAGCCTCTAGTTGACTAGCTCGTTGATCAATAGATGGTTATGGTTTCCTGACCATGGATATTTTATGTCGTTGATAACGGGATCACATCATTAGGAGAATGATGTTATGGTTTCCAATCCAAAGCATAGCACAAGATCGTGTAGTTCGTTTAATAGAGCTTTTCTAATGTCAAGTATCATTTCCTTAGACCATGAGATTGTGCAACTCTCGGATACCGTAGGAGTGCTTTGGGTGTATCAAACGTCACAACGTAACTGGGTGTATATAAAGGTACACTACTGGTATCTCCGAAAGTGTCTATTGGGTTGGCACGAATCAAGACTGGGATTTGTCACTCCATATAACGGAGAGGTATCTCTGGGCCCACTCGGTAATGCATCATCATAATGAGCTCAATGTGACTAAGGAGTTAGCCATGGGATCATGCGTTACGGAACAAGTAAAGAGACTTGCCGGTAACGAGATTGAACGAGGTATGGGGATACCGACGATCGAATCTCGGGCAAGTAACATACCGATGGACAAAGGGAATTCTATACGGGATTGATTGAATCCTCGACATCGTGGTTCATCCGATGAGATCATCGTGGAACATGTGGGTGATGGGGAACGTAGTAATTTCAAAAAAATTCCTATGCACACGCAAGATCATGGTGATGCATAGCAACGAGAGGGGAGAGTGTTGTCTACGTACCCTCGTAGACCGACAGCGGAAGCGTTAGCACAACGCGGTTGATGTAGCCGTACGTCTTCACGGCCCGACCGATCAAGCACCGAAACTACGGCACCTCCGAGTTCTAGCACACGTTCAGCTCGATGACGATCTCCGGACTCCGATCCAGCGAAGTGTCGGGGAAGAGTTCCGTCAGCACGACGGCGTAGTGACGATCTTGATGTTCTACTATCGCAGGGCTTCGCCTAAGCACCGCTACAATATTATCAAGGATTATGGTGGAGGGGGGCACCGCACACGGCTAAGAAAACGATCACGAAGATCAACTTCTGTGTCTAGAGGTGCCCCCTGCCCCCGTATATAAAGGAGCAAGGGGGAAGGAGGCCGGCCCTAGGAGGGGCGCGCTAGGGGAGTAGGATTCCTACTCCTAGTTGGAGTAGGTTTCCTCCTTTCCTAGTCCAACTAGGAGAAGGGGGAAAGAGGGGAAGGAAGGGAGAGAGGGGCCGCTCCCCAAACCCCTTGTCCAATTCGGACTGGGCTTGGGAGGGGCGCGCGCCACCTCCTGGTCCTTCCCACTAAGGCCCATTAAGGCCCATTGCTTCTTCCTCGTATTCCCGTAACTCCCCGGTACCTCCGAAAATACCCGAATCACTCGGAACCTTTCCGATGTCCGAATATAGTCGTCCAATATATCAATCTTTACGTCTCGACCATTTCGAGACTCCTCGTCATGTCCCCGATCTCATCCAGGACTCCGAACTCTTTCGGTACATCAAAACTTATAAACTCATAATATAACTATCATCGAAACCTTAAGCGTGCGGACCCTACGGGTTCGAGAACAATGTAGACATGACCGAGACATGTCTCCGGTCAATAACCAATAGCGGAACCTGGATGCTCATATTGGCTCCCACATATTCTACGAAGATCTTTATCGGTCAGACCGCATAACAACATATGGTGTTCCCTTTGTCATCGGTATGTTACTTGCCCGAGATTCGATCGTCGGTATCTTAATACCTAGTTCAATCTTGTTACCGGCAAGTCTCTTTACTCGTTCCGTAATACATAATCTCACAACTAACTCATTAGTTGCAATGCTTGCAAGGCTTATGTGCTGTGCATTATCGAGAGGGCCCAGAGATACCTCTCCGACAATCGGAGTGACAAATCCTAATCTCGAAATACGCCAACCCAACATGTACCTTTGGAGACACCTGTAGAGCTCCTTTATAATCACCCAGTTACGTTGTGACGTTTGGTAGCACACAAAGTGTTCCTCCGGCAAACGGGAGTTGCATAATCTCATAGTCATAGGAACATGTATAAGTCATGAAGAAAGCAATAGCAACATACTAAACGATCGAGTGCTAAGCTAATGGAATGGGTCATGTCAATCACATCATTCTTCTAATGATGTGATCCCGTTAATCAAATAACAACTCTTTTGTTCATGGTTAGGAAACATAACCATCTTCGATTAACGAGCTAGTCAAGTAGAGGCATACTAGTGACACTCTGTTTGTCTATCTATTCACACATGTATTATGTTTTCGGTTAATACAATTCTAGCATGAATAATAAACATTTATCATGATATAAGGAAATAAATAATAACTTTATTATTGCCTCTAGGGCATATTTCCTTCAGTGGGAGCCAACATGGGTATCCAGATCCCGTTGTTGGTTATTAGCCGAAGAAATGTCTCGGTCATGTCTGCATGGTTCCCGAACCCATAGGGTCTACACACTTAAGGCTCGATGACGCTAGAGTTGTTATAGGAAATTGTATGTGGTTACCAAAGGTTGTTCGAAGTCCCGGATGAGATCTCGGACATGATGAGGAACTCTGGAATGGTCCGGAGGTGAAGATCGACATATTGGACGAAGGGTATTGGAGTCCAGAAATGTTCTGGGAATACCGGTGACGACCAGCATGCCCAAAAGGTGTCTCGGAGGCCGCGACAAGCATTGGGGGGGGGCTTATGGGCCAAGGGGAGGGGGCACACCAGCCCACTAAGGGGTTGTGCGCCCCTCCCACCCCCTCTCACATAACCTGGAGTGGTGGGGGCGCCTCCCGTAGGGCAGCTACCCCTCCCGGCTTGGGAGGCAAGTTTCCTAGGGGTGGGGGCGCCCAAACCCATCTAGGGTTTCCCCTGTGGCCACCTCCCCTCCCCTAGGGAAACCCTAGGGTGCCTCATCCTCCCCCTTCCCCTTATATGTAGTGAGGGAGAGAGAGGGCATCCGCAACCCTTCCCTGGCGCAGCCCTCCCCCTCCTCCAACACCTCCTCATTCGCCTCCTCTGTGGTGCTTGGCGAAACCCTTCCGGAGAACCGCAATGTTGGCATTCTGGGAATGGGGGTCCCCAGACTTGCCTACCTGCTGCCCACAGCGTGGATCTGCAAGCGGGCCCGTACGGCCCACCTCCACCAACAAGTATTCAAGACCCTCGCGAGGGGCCAAGCCTCGCGAGGCGGACGACACAAGACCTTCTCGGGAGCGGCCTCACCAGGATGGCTCGCGAGGGGCGGAGAGATCAAGGCAAGACAAACCTCGCGAGGCTCCAGTGACGTGATCCATGACGACCAAGGCAAGGCGGGCGCCAGGCGGGCGCCAGCGCACACAGTGTCCTTGTTTCCTCTTTGGTGCTAAGGAGGCAAGCGTAGGCAAAGAGTTCCGAGACATCAGGCAAAGGTTTCCATATCGGTGCAACGACGCCAAGATCAGAGGACGGCAGGACGGAGGTCACCGTGGAGCCCAAGACGGCGTCACCACCAGAGCCTTTAGCAGGCGAAGACTACTTTTGTCAGGATAAGTTGTACTAGCTGTCCCCTTTCGAATTGGCCGTTGTGGCATCCCTTCCCGCTCAATATTTGGGAAGAGGACTAGGGCCTCTATAAATAGGAGTAGCCACCACGTTAGAGGGGGACGGATCCATCCACACAACCACAAGTTCACCAAGCACAAGAACACCTCTCCTCAAGAGGCTATTCTTCCCCCTGTACTGTTCATCCTCAGCCCAAGAGGCAATCCACCACCACCACACTGGAGTAGGGTGTTACACCACAACGATGGCCCGAACCAGTATAAATCTTGTGTCTCGTGTGTTGTGAGTTTGTGTGACTAGCCTAGAGATCGCGAAGTTTTTGTGGGCGTGATCAGTGAGGGAGAGATCTTCGCGCGCACCCCAGTGTTCGAACCTAAAGGGTTTTGTTGGAACCCGAAATCCGACATTTGGCATGCCAGGTAGGGGTGCACCGGAGTTTTCCTCCTGTCGATTCGCGCTCCACCATCTTCATGCCCATTCTCCATGGCTGGCGCCACCCTCCCGGCTGGATCTACGGGTGCTCACAGTGACGCTTGGGGGCTTCGAGCCATTGCTCCCGCCTTGCGGCAGGTGCAGTGGCCACCCAAGTTCAAGCCGGAGATGCCGCCACGCTACGACGGCGCGGCGGACCCGTCGGCTTTCCTGCTGACATATGAGGAGGCCGTCCTTAAGGCCCGGGGCGACGACAAGGTCATGGCCAACTGGCTTCCCATGGCCCTCACTGGCGCACCGTGCGCCTGGCTGCTCAACCTCCCCGGATCCATGGTGGCATCCTAGGAGGAGTTGCGCGGCCTCCTCGCTGCGCGCTACGTGGCGCCGGCGCACCATGATACGTCTCCAACGCATCTATAATTTTTGATTGCTCCATGCTATATTATCTACTGTTTTGGGCAATATTGGGCTTTATTATCCACTTCTATATTATTTTTGGGACTAACCTATTAACCGGAGGCCCAGCCCAGATTTGCTGTTTTATGCCTATTTCAGTGTTTTGAAGAAAAGGAATATCAGACGGAGTCGAAACGGAACGAAATCAACTGGAGAAGTTATTTTTGGAAGGAAACACACCTAATGGACTTGGACCTCACGTCAGAAGATACGGGAGCTGCCCACGAGGGTGGGGGGCGCGCCCACCCCCCTAGGGTGCGCCCCCTGCCTCGTGGGGCCCCCGAAGCTCCAATGACGTACTCTTTTCACCCATATATACTCACATACCCTAAAACTTCCAGAACAGAGATAGATCGGGAGTTCCGCCGCCAAAAGCCTCCGTAGCCACCAAAAGTCAATCGGGACCCTGTTCCGGCACCCTGCCGGAGGGGGGAACCCTCACCGGTGGCCATCTTCATCATCCCGGTGCTCTCCATGACGAGGAGGGAGTAGTTCTCCCTCGAGGCTGAGGGTATGTACCAGTAGCTATGTGTTTGATCTCTCTCTCTCTCTCTCGTGTTCTTGAGATGATACGATCTTGATGTATCGCGAGCTTTGCTATTATATTTGGATTCTATGATGTTTCTTCCCCCTCTTCTCTCTTGTAATGAATCGAGTTTCCCCTTTGAAGTAATCTTATCGGATTGAGTCTTTAAATACTTGAGAACACTTGATGTATGTCTTGCCGTGGATATCTGTGGTGACAATGGGATGCGACGTGCCACTTGATGTATGTTAAGGTGACCAACTTGCGGGTTTCGTGACATTGGGAACCTATGCATAGGGGTTGGCACACGTTTTCGTCGTGATTCTCCGGTAGAATTTTGGGGCACTCTTTGAGGTCCTTTGTGTTGGTTGAATAGATGAATTGAGATTGTGTGATGCATATCGTATAATCACACCCATGGATAATTGAGGTGACATTGGAGTATCTAGGTGACGTTAGGGTTTTGGTTGATTTGTATCTTAAGGTGTTATTCTAGTACGAACTCTAGGGTTGTTTGTGACACTTATAGGAATAGCCCACCGGATTGATTGGAAAGAATAACTTTGAGGTGGTTTCGTACACTACCATAATCTCTTCGTTCATTCTCCGTTATTAGTGACTTTGGAGTGACTCTTTGTTGCATGTTGAGGGATAGTTTTATGATCCAATTATGTTAGTATTGTTGAGAGGACTTACACTAGTGAAAGTATGAACCCTAGGCCTTGTTTCCTATCATTGCAATACCGTTTACACTCACTTTTATCACTTTCTACCTTGCTGTTTTTATTATTTCAGATTACAAATACCTTTATCTACTATCCATATACCACTTGTTTCACCATCTCTTCGCCGAACTAGTGCACCTATACAATTTACCATTGTATTGGGTGTGTTGGGGCCACAAGAGACTCTTTGTTATTTGGTTGCAGGGTTGCTTGAGAGAGAACATCTTCATCCTACGCCTCCTACGGATTGATAAACCTTAGGTCATCCACTTGAGGGAAATTTGCTACTGTCCTACAAACCTATGCACTTGGAGGCCCAACAACGTCTACAAGAAGAAGGTTGTGTAGTCGACATCAAGCTCTTTTCTGGCACCGTTGCCGGGGAGGTTAGCACTTGAAGGTATATCTTTAGATCTTGCAATCGAGTCTTTTAGTTTCTTGTTTTATCACTAGTTTATTTTATAAAAGAAAACTATAAAAAAATGGAATTGAGTTTGTCTCATACGCTTCATCTTTTTAATATCTTTCGTGAGTATGATGGGAAGGATAATTGTGCTCAAGTGCTAGAAGAAGAAAACTATAAAATGTTTGGCACTAAATATGTGAATGATGAGCATGATTGCAATGTTGTTAGTATGAATTCCTTGAATATCTATGATGCTAATGATATGCAAAGCCACAAGCTTGGGGAAGCTATGTTTGATGAAGATAATATTTTTTGTCCCCCAAGCTTTGATGAGCAAATTTATTATGATGAAAGCATGCCTCCTATCTATGATGATTATTGTGATGACACATATGCTTTAAAGAATAATTATAACCATGAAACTTGTCATCTTGATCTTAATTTTCAATCACATGATAGTTATTTTGTTGAGTTTGCTCCCACTACTGTTCATGAGAAGAATTTTGCTTATGTGGAGAGTAGTAAATTTTGCATGCTTGTAGATCATGAAAAGAATGCTTTAGGTTCTGGTTATATTGTTGAATTCATTCATGATTCTACTGAAAATTATTATGAGGGAGGAATATATGTTTTTAGGAATTGCAATAATATCAAGTTTCCTCTCTATGTGCTTAAAATTTTGAAGTTATGCTTATTTTACCTTCCTATGCAAGTTGATTCTTGTTCCCACAAGTTGTTTGCTCAGAAAATCCCTATGCATAGGAAGTATGTTAGACTTAAATGTGCTAGTCATATTCTTCATGACGCTCTCTTTATGTTACAATTCTTATCTTTTATGTGAGCATCATTGAAATCATCATGCCTAGCTAGGGGCATTAAACGATAGCGCTTGTTGGGAGGCAACCCAATTTTATTTTAGTTCCTTCCTTTTAGTTCCTGTTTAGTAATAAATAATTCATCTAGCCTCTGTTTATATGTGGTTTTATGCTTTTAATTAGTGTTTGTGCCAAGTATAACCTTTGGGAAGACTCGGGGAAAGTCTTTGCGATCATGCTGTAAAAAACAGAAACTTTAGCGCTCACGAGAATTGCTGCCATTTTTATTTGGAGAGTGCTATTTAGTTAATTCTTTTTGCAGATGATTAATAGATAAATTCCTCAGGTCCAGAAATTTATTTTAGAATTTTTGGGGTTCCATAAGTTTGCGTTAGTTACAGATTACTACAGACTGTTCTGTTTTTGACAGATTCTGTTTTCATTGTGTTGTTTGCTTATTTTGATGAATCTATGGCTATTAAAATAGTTTATAAACCATAGAGAAGTTGTAATACAGTAGGTTTAATACCAATATAAATAAATAATGAGTTCATTACAGTACCTTGAAGTAGTGTTTTGTTTTCTTTCGCTAACGGAGCTTATGAGTTTTCTGTTAAGTTTTGTGTTGTGAAGTTTTCAAGTTTTGGGTAAGGATTCAATGGACTATGGAATAAGGAGTGGCAAGAGCCTAAGCTTGGGGATGCCCAAGTCACCCCAAGGTAATATTGAAGGACAACCAAGAGCCTAAGCTTGGGGATGCCCTGGAAGGCATCCCCTCTTTCGTCTTCGTTCATCGGTAACTTTACTTGGAGCTATATTTTTATTCGCCACATGATATGTGTTTTGCTTGGGGCGTCATTTTATTTTCTTTAGTTTTGCTTGCTGTTTGAATAAAGTATAAATATCTGAAATTCTTAAATGTTAGAGAGTCTTCACATAGTTGCATAATTATTTGACTACTCATTGAGCTTCACTTATATTCTTCGGAGTAGTTTGTCGTTCGCTCTAGTGTTTCACTTATACCTTTTAGAGCATGGTGGTAGTTTTATTTTGAAGAAATAGATGAACTCTCATGCTTCACTTAGATTATTTTGAGAGTCTTAAATAGCATGGTAATTTGCTTAAAATCCTAATATGTTAGGTATTCAAGAATAATAAAATTCTCTTATGAGTGTGTTGAATACTATGAGAAGTTTGATACTTGATAATTGTTTTGAGGTATGGAGATGGTGATATTAGAGTCATGCTAGTTGAGTGGTTATGAATTTGAGAAATACTTGTGTTGAAGTTTGCGATTCCCGTAGCATGCACGTATGGTGAACCGTTATGTGATGAAGTCACAGCATGATTTATTTATTGATTGTCTTCCTTATGAGTGGCGGTCGGGGACGAGCGATGATATTTTCCTACCAATCTATCCCCCTAGGAGCATGCGCGTAATACATTGCTTTGATAACTTCTAGATTTTTGCAATAAGTATATGAGTTCTTTATGACTAATGTTGAGTCCATGGATCATACGCATTCTCACCCTTCCACCTTTGCTAGCCTCTCTAATATCGCGCAACTTTCGCCGGTATCATACACCTACCATATACCTTCCTCAAAACAGCCACCATACCTACCTATTATGGCATTTCCATAGCCATTCCGAGATATATTGCCATGCAACTTTCCACCGTTCCGTTTATTATGACACGCTTCATCATTGTCATATTGCTTTGCATGATCATGTAGTTGACATCGTATTTGTGGCAAAGCCACCATTCATAATTCTTTCATACATGTCACTCATGAGTCATTGCACATCCCGGTACACCGCCGGAGGCATTCATATAGAGTCATATCTTGTTCTAAGTATCGAGTTGTAAGTAAATAAAAGTGTGATGATCATCATTATTAGAGCATTGTCCCAAGTGAGGAAAGGATGATGGAGACTATAATTCCCCCACAAGTCGGGATGAGACTCCGGACGAAAAAAAGAAAGAAAGGAAAGGCCAAAAAAAAGAAGGCCCAAAAAAATGAGAGAAAAAGAGAGAAGGGACAATGCTACTATCCTTTTACCACACTTGTGCTTCAAAGTAGCACCATGATCTTCATGATATAGAGTCTCCTATGTTGTCACTTTCATATACTAGTGGGAATCTTTCATTATAGAACTTGGCTTGTATATTCCAATGACGGGCTTCCTCAAAATTCCCTAGGTCTTCGTGAGCAAGCAAGTTGGATGCACACCCACTAGTTTCTTTTGTTGAGCTTTCATACACTTATAGCTCTAGTGCATCCGTTGCATGGCAATCCCTACTCAATCACATTGATATATATTGATGGGCATCTCCATAGCCCATTGATACGCCTAGTTGATGTGAGACTATCTTCTCCCTTTTTGTCTTCTCCACAACCACCATTCTATTCCACCTATAGTGCTATGTCCATGGCTCACGCTCATGTATTGCGTGAAGATTGAAAAAGTTTTGAAAAAGTTAGAGTATGAAACAATTGCTTGGCTTGTCATCGGGGTTGTGCATGATTTAAATATTTTGTGTGGTGAAGATGGAGCATAGCCAGACTATATGATTTTGTAGGGATAACTTTCTTTGGCCATGTTATTTTGAGAAGACATGATTGCTTTATTAGTATGCTTGAAGTATTATTATTTTTATGTCAATATGAAATTTTGTCTTGAATCTTATGGATCTGAATATTCATGCCACAATTAAGAAGAATTACATTGAAATTATGCCGAGTAGCACTCCGCATCAAAAATTCTTTTTTATCATTTACCTACTCGAGGACGAGCAGGAATTAAGCTTGGGGATGCTTGATACGTCTCCAACGTATCTATAATTTTTGATTGCTCCATGCTATATTATCTACTATTTTGGGCAATATTGGGCTTTATTATCCACTTTTATATTATTTTTGGGACTAACCTATTAACCAGAGGCCCAACCCAGATTTGCTGTTTTATGCCTATTTCAGTGTTCTGAAGAAAAGGAATATCAGACGGAGTCGAAACGGAACGAAATCAGCTGGAGAAGTTATTTTTGGAAGGAAACACACCTGATGGACTTGGACCTCACGTCAGAAGATACGGGAGCTGCCCACGAGGGTGGGGGGCACGCCCCCTGCCTCGTGGGGCCCCCGAAGCTCCACCGACGTACTCCTTTCACCCATATATACTCACGTACCCTAAAACTTCCAGAACAGAGATAGATCGGGAGTTCCGCCACCAAAAGCCTCCGTAGCCACCAAAAGTCAATCGGGACCCTGTTCCGGCACCCTGCCGAAGGGGGGAACCCTCACCGGTGGCCATCTTCATCATCCCGGTGCTCTCCATGACGAGGATGGAGTAGTTCTCCCTCGAGGCTGAGGGTATGTACCAGTAGCTATGTGTTTGATCTCTCTCTCTCTCTCTCGTGTTCTTGAGATGATACGATCTTGATGTATCGCGAGCTTTGCTATTATATTTGGATCCTATGATGTTTCTTCCCCCCTCTTCTCTCTTGTAATGAATCGAGTTTCCCCTTTGAAGTAATCTTATCGGATTGAGTCTTTAAAGACTTGAGAACACTTGATGTATGTCTTGCCGTGGATATCTGTGGTGACAATGGGATACCATGTGCCACTTGATGTATGTTAAGGTGACTAACTTGCAGGTTTCATGACATTGGGAACCTATGCATAGGGGTTGGCACACGTTTTCGTCGTGATTCTCCGGTAGAATTTTGGGGCACTCTTTGAGGTCATTTGTGTTGGTTGAATAGATGAATTGAGATTGTATGATGCATATCGTATAATCATACCCACGGATACTTGAGGTGACATTGGAGTATCTAGGTGACATTAGGGTTTTGGTTGATTTGTATCTTAAGGTGTTATTCTAGTACGAACTCTAGGGCTGTTTGTGACACTTATAGGAATAGCCCACCAGATTGATTGGAAGGAATAACTTTGAGGTGGTTTTGTACACTACCATAATCTCTTCGTTCATTCTCCGCTATTAGTGACTTTGGAGTGACTCTTTGTTGCATGTTGAGGGATAGTTTTATGATCCAATTATGTTAGTATTGTTGAGAGGACTTACACTAGTGAAAGTATGAACCCTAGGCCTTGTTTCCTATCATTGCAATACCGTTTACGCTCACTTTTATCACTTGCTACCTTGCTGTTTTTATTATTTCAGATTACAAATACCTTTATCTACTATCCATATACCACTTGTTTCACCATCTCTTCACCGAACTAGTGCACCTATACAATTTACCATTGTATTGGGTGTGTTGGGGACACAAGAGACTCTTTGTTATTTGGTTGCATGGTTGCTTGAGAGAGACCATCTTCATCCTACGCCTCCTACGGATTGATAAACCTTAGGTCATCCACTTGAGGGAAATTTGCTACTGTCCTACAAACCTCTGCACTTGGAGGCCCAACAACGTCTACAAGAAGAAGGTTGTGTAGTAGACATCACACCACGCGGTTGCGGCCCTCCTCGGCGGCTCACAAGCACCACCTTCGGATTGTCACGTCAAGCCGTTCTTTCGCCAGATCGGCGCCACTTCCAAGCGCCCGGGGGCTCCGCCGGGCTGGGCCGCGCCCGAGGCCGACCTCACCTTCGACTCAGGGGATCATTCCGTCTCCACCATCGGCTCGGGTGAGCTCCCAATGCTTTGCACGCCCACTATCTGCCACGTGTCCATCACCAAGATGCTCATCAACGGCGGCGCTGGCCTCAACATGCTCTCCGTCGAGGCCTTCAGCCTTCTTCACATACTGCTGGAGCGGCTCCGCCCTACAAAGCCTTTCTCAGGGGTTGGTGGAGGCTCCGCCCGCTTCCTGGGGATGATCCGCCTCCCCGTGACCTTCGGCATGCGTGACAACTACCACACCGAGCTGGTCGACTTCGATATCGCCCACATCGGCCTCCCGTACAACGCCATCCTCGGGTACCCGGCCCTGGCTCAGTTCATGGCGGCAACCCATCTGGCCTACAACCTCATGAAGATGCCTAGGAGCAAGAGTGTCCTCACGGTAGTTGGGGACACCAAGGAAGCCTTGATGACGCTCAAGCTCGCCCTCAAGACCACCGCGACAGCGTATCCCGCCAACGCGGATGCCTCCATGGCCAAGGGAGCCGCACAACCAAGAAGAAGCAGTTGTTCACTCAAGACAGGGCAGAAACCAAGCAAGTGCCAGTCGAGGAGGACGGGTCCTCGGGGGCAACCTTTACCATATGTGCCAGCCTAGAGCCTAGTCGGGAGGAGGCGCTGGTGAAGTTCTTGCGCGCAAACAAGGAAGTGTTCGCTTAGGATCCCGATCAGCTGGTAGGGGTCCCAAGAGGGGTGATAGAGCACCACCTGAAGGTGTGCCCCAATGTAGGCCCCGTAGAGCAGAAGGCGAGGCGGCAGTCCACAAAGAAGCAAGCTTTCATCGTCCAAGAGACCCGCAAGTTGGAGGCTGCGGGTGTCATTCGCGAGGTTCGGTACCCCGAGTGGCTAGCAAACCCCGTCGTCGTGCCCAAGAAAGGCGGGAAGGAGCGAATGTGCGTCGACTTCACCAACCTCAACAAGGCCTGCCCTCAAGATCCGTTCCCTCTTCCACGCATCAACCAGATCGTCGACTCCACTACTGAGTGTGACTTACTGTGCTTCCTAGATGCGTTCTCAGGATATCACCAGATCAAGATGGCGGTAGAAGATGTGGAGAAGACAGCCTTCCTGACCCTGTGCGGGGTGTACTGCTACACTTGCATGCCTTTCGGGCTGCGCAACGCAGGTGCAACCTTCCAACGGCTCATGCACATCGCCTTGGGTCGGCAGCTCGGGAGGAACGCTGAAGCCTACGTCGACGACATAATGGTGAAGTCTCGATAGGCGAGGACCTTGATCCAAGACCTGGAGGAGACCTTTGAAAGCCTCCGCCAAGTGGACTTGCGACTCAACCCGGAGAAGTGCGTGTTTGGCGTCCCTTCCGGCAAGCCGCTGGGCTTCCTTGTGTCCCACAGGGGGATCGAGGCCAACCCAGAGAAGGTCAAGGCCATTAAAGACATGAGTCCACCGCAAACCCTCAAGGAAACGCAGAATCTTGCTGGACAGGTGACTGCATTGGGACGCTTCATTTCCAAGCTGGGAGAGAGCGCCCTACCCTTCTTCAAGCTGATGAAGAAGAAGGGCCCATTTGAGAGGACCCTAGAGGCCGACCGAGCATTTCAAGACCTCAAGAGATACCTGACCAGCCCTCAAGTGATGGTGGCACTGCGACCTCTCGAGCCCCTAGTGCTTTATCTTGCTGCCACTCCCCACTCTTCCAGCGTGGCTCTAGTGGCGGTTCAGGAATAATACCAAGCCAAGGGCGCATCGCGCTGAGCTACGCCCCCAGCAGAGACGACGCAAGACCAGGAGGGTGCCGCAAGGGCTGCAGCAGCGACAATAGAGGATCAAGCTCAGCAGGACGACGCCCCCGAACCCGCAAAGGCCCCGACAAGCGATCAAGCGTTGGGGGCTCCACCACCTCAGGAGGCACCCCAACTCCCGGAAGGCGCAAGCCTCATCAGCGTGCCTACCCTCGTCGAGGACCCGGTATACTTCGTCAGCACGGTGTTGCGGGATGCAAGAGCACGGTACCCCATGCCTCAGAAGCTCCTACTCACGCTCCTGGTGGCCTCACGAAAGCCGCAACACTACTTTCAAGGCCACCCCATCAAGGTCGTCTCGGCCTACCCACTGGAGAGGGTGCTCAGGAGCCCCAACTCCGCCGGGAGGGCCGCCGAGTGGAACATCGAGCCGCAGGCATTCCAGTTGGAGTCCAACACCACCATGGTCATCAAGGGAGCCACGCTCGCCAATTTCGTGGCAGAATGGACGGACGCCCCGACGCTTGAAATAGGCGAGGACCGGCCCCTCTCGCCGGGAAGTGAGGCGCCCGACAGCTGGGTCATGTATTTTGATGGTGCCTTCGCGCGCCAAGGCGCGGGGGCTGGAGCAGTGCTCATCTCGCCCACTCAGGACAAGCTCTACTATGCCGTGCAGCTCTGCTTCCAGCAGGGCGAGAAGGTCTCCAACAACATTGCAGAGTATGAAGGCCTCATAGCCGGCCTGAAGGCTGCGACGGCACTGGGGGTGAAGCGTCTCACCATCAGGGGCGACTCGCAGCTCCTCGTCAACTTCTCCAACAAGGTACACGAGCCGAAGGATGAACACATGGAGGCATACCTCACGGAAGTGCGCAAGATGGAGAAGCAGTTCCTGGGCTTGGAGTTGCAACACGTGCCCCGGGGAACCAACAAGGAAGCCTACGACATCGCCAGAAGGGCATCCAAGCGACAGCCCCAAGAGCCTGGCGTCTTCGAGGAGCGGCTCTTCAAGCCATCGGCGACACCACCGCTTTCAAGGACAGCACAGCCTCGGGAGGAGCTCCCGCAGCCACCTGCCGCGGGAGCCCCAGCCTATGGCCCGACTACGGGAGCGCGTCTACTCTTGGCGCTCGAGACCCAGGAGGGATGCTGGACTAAGGAATTCAAGGAATACCTGACGCAAGGGACGCTGCCGGAGAAGGAGGAAGACGCGGAGCGTGTGGCACGGTAAGCCACGACATACTGCATCCAGGACGGTGAGTTATACAGGAAGCGGCCAAATGACGTTTCATTGTGTTGCATCTCCAGGGGACATGAGAAAGAGCTGCTAGCCGACATACACGGCGGGGACTGCGGACACCACTCGTCATCACCAACCCTCGTCGACAAGGCATTCCGCAGCGGATTCTACTGGCCTATGGCGCTCAACGACGCAACTGAGCTGGTGAGATCCTGCGAGGCGTGCCAATTCCACGCCAAGCAAATCCATCAGCCAGCTCAGGGCCTCTAGACCATTCCACTCTCGTGGCCGTTTGTAGTCTGGGGACTAGACATCTTGGGCCCGTTCCCTCGAGCGCCTGGGGGCTACCGATACCTCTACATTGCCATCGACAAGTTCACGAAGTGGGTGGAGGTGGAAGCCGTCCGCACCATCCCAGCTGGCTCTACGGTCAAGTTCATCAAGGGCCTCATGAGCCGTTTTGGGGTCCCCAATCGCATCATCACCGATAATGGCTCGCAGTTCACCAGTAATCTCTTCAAAACATACTGCACTAACCTTGGAACGCAGATTTGCTACGCTTCAGTGGCGCACCCCCGGAGCAATGGCCAAGCTGAACGCGCCAACGCGGAGGTCCTGAGAGGCCTCAAGACCAGGACCTTCAAGAAGAAGCTTGAAGCCTGCGGCATGGGCTGGCACGACGAGCTGCAGTCCGTGCTGTGGTCCATCCGCACCACCTCCACCAAGCCCACGGGAAAAACCCTGTTCTTCCTCGTCTATGGAGCAGAAGAGGTCCTCCCTCACGAGGTCAAGCATCGCTCCGCACGGGTCCTGGCGTTTGATGAGATGCAGCAGGATGCCACGCGGGGGATGGACCTCATGCCGGGGAGGAACGCCGCCGCGAAGCTGCACTACGGGCGGCAAGATACCAGCAGACGCTATGGCGGTACCACTTCCACAGTGTCCGCTCCAGGACGCTCGAGGTGGGTGACCTTGTCATGAGGCGGGTGCTCCCCAGGGAAGGGCTGCATAAGCTCTCACCCATGTAGGAGGGCTCGTTCAAGGTCGTCCATGTCTCCAGGCCTGGCTCCGTGCACCTGGAGACGCAGGACGGGGTACCCATCCAGAACGCCTGGAACATCCAACACCTCCGGAAGTTCTACCCATGAAGAAAGGCCCAGCGCCTGTGAATAAAGGCCCAGCACCTGTGAAGAAAGGCCCAGCGCCTGTGAAGAAGGCCCAGTGCCTGTGAAGGTCTCTGCTCGTGACACTCTCACGTAATAATGAGTGGGGCTGTACACGCCCCAGAGTCACAGGAGTGCCGCCCTTGGGCCTCAGGGGCTCCCTCCCACGTCTTAGTGGCAACACTTAGCTCCGCGCTGGTGAGAAGACATGAAGACTAGACTTGGTGCCTGACGCGGCTTTTCATTTTCTTTCCAAAGTTGGCTCGCCCCTCTTTTAATTGAAATTTGCTTTCTGGTGTCTCTTGCTGGTCCCGTCCTGTCGCTTTCTGCCTCTGTTTCTGCCTTCATTTCTCCGGTCGACCTATCCTCTCTCTCGCGTCCCTCGCGAGGGGGCTGAACAGGCACCCTTGTGAGCTTCCGTCTTCTGTTTTTTGCGAGGTACCCTCGTTCGAGCCCGCATGCTAGCGCACCTCTCTCAATCTGTGCCCTTTGGGTACCGCGATAGGAAGCACTGGGTCAAGGCCAGCGGCGCCTGTGACCAAGGCTCGGGTGAACGACATGCCTGTTAACGAATTTTTTGCGGTTCCTAAGCGCCTACCAGGCCAAGGAGGCCTCGACAGGCACCAGGAAGCAAGCACCTTGTGAGGAGGATGCTACTCCGAGCAAGCCAAGCTAAGTTATCTCTACATAAAACGACGATGTTGCGACACATCACATGAATGATAAACATAGCATAATAGTTGAGAAATCATAGTTTGTTGCACGCCCCTCGGGGGCCCATACTGGCTTCTTTCTTAATGCAGGAAGGAAAGGAAGAACAAAACAAAAGCGGCGCATGCCCCTACAACGATCCGTGAGGGCGGGCCCTTGGTGCCGTCCCGAGCTCAGCCAGACCCCTCCTCGCGCTTCACGGAGGCGCGACGACGAGATGACCCACTACCGCCTTTAAAGCGGGCGCGGCGGCTGGTCGTAACTGCCGCTGCTGGAGTTGTCGCCGGAGGAAGAGCCGCCGTAGTTGGACGAGACGTGGTTGGCCCCAAGGGAGGGTTCGCCCTCATCCTCATCACGACCATCGCCAAGGTCGAGCACCTCCCTGCCGTCGTTGACCTCAGGGCAACACCCGGCGCGGCGACCATCTTCCCCAAACACCCTCGCGTAGAGGGTCGCATCACCGTCATACTTGAAATGGAGGGTGCACTGCCTGCCCAGGCCGCGCGCGTGGGCAAACGTCTGCCAGCCGCGGGCCAGGGCTATGTTGCCCGTGACGGAGACCTCAACCGCGACCTAGGAAGCCCTGCTGCAACAGCCGCCCGCCTATTGCCAGAGCCCACCTGGACCTGAGGCCGGCAGCTCGTGGGCAAAGAAGCGCGGGAGCTGAAGCCAGTTGTCGGCCGGGTTCTCCGACCAGACGACAAACTCCGGCAGTACCTCCATCGAGTGGAAGCGCGGCCCGGGAGGCCGCGCTACCACGACACATCTTCCTTCATCAACAGGACTGCCACGACCGGAGCGACCCCTGTCATGCGAAGCGGTACCGCCGCGGCGGGGGTCGCGGTGTGCTAGCGAGGATGGCCGCGTCCACGCTTGGGCACCGGAGATACGGGCCCCTCGCGATGGGCCTTCCCCTTCTCCGTGGCGGAGAACCTCTTAGATGACGCCATTGGTGTCGCAACTGGCGATGGAGCAAATGAGGAGAAGCGAGCGAAATGGGAAGAGATGGGCGACGGGGGCTCTACCCCCCTTCCCATTTATAGCAGGAGAAAGCCAAACGGCGCCCCCCATGATCACAGGTAATGATGGTTTCTCCTTGCATGCAGCAGGGACTCATCAAATCAGGCAGTTGCTGAGGCAACATGGGGAAGCGGAGACACCCACGTCCAATCAATTGCCATGTGTCGACCAAGACCGCAGGCTATTGGGGCCCGCGGCGCTCAGCACTTGTCCTTTGGCTTCGCCTCGAAGCCAAGCCCGAGCGTGCCTTAGGCCCAGGGGCCACTGTCGGCATTCTGGGAACGGGGGTCCCCAGACTTGCCTGCCTGCGGCCCACGACATGGCTTTGCAAGCGGGCCCATATAGCCCACATTCACCAACAAGCATTCAAGACCCTCGCGAGGGGCCAAGCCTCACGAGGTGGATGACACAAGACCTCCTCGGGAGCGGCCTCACCAGGCTGGCTCGCAAGGGGTGGAGAGATCAAGGCAAGACAAACCTCGCGAGGCTCCAGTGACGTGAGCCATGACGACCAAGGCCAGGCGGGCGCCAACGCGCACAGTGTCCTCGTTTCCTCTTTGGTGCTAAGGAGGCAAGCGCAGGCAAAGAGTTCTGAGGCATCAGACAAAGGTTTCCATATCGGTGCAACGAGACCAAGACCAGTAGGACGGCAGGACGGAGGCCACCGTGGAGCCCAAGACGGCGTCACCACCAGAGCCTTTGGCAGGAAAAGACTACTTTTGTCAGGATAAGCCGTCCCCTTTCGAATTGGCCATTGTGGCATCCCTTCCCCTCAATATTTGGGAAGAGGACTAGGGCCTCTATAAATAGGACTAGCCACCACGTTAGAGGGGGACGGATCCAGCCACACAACCACAAGTTCACCAAGCACAAGAACACCTCTCCTCGGGAGGCTGTTCTTCCCCTTGTATTGTTCATCCTCAGCCCAAGAGGCAATCCACCACCACCACACTAGAGTAGGGTATTACACCACAACGGTGGCCCGAACCAGTATAAATCTTGTGTCTCGTGTGTTGTGAGTTCGTGTGCCTAGCCTAGAGATCGCGAAGTGTTTGTGGGTGTGATCAGTGAGGGAGAGATCTTCGCGCGCACACTAGTGTTCGAACCTTAAGGGTTTTGCCGGAACCCGAAATCCGACACGCAAGCTCCACCACCACGCCATCGTGCTTCCGGAGCTCTCCCTCAACTTCTCCTCTGCCATTGCTGGATCAAGAAGGAGGAGACGTCCCGGGGTTGTACGCGTGTTGAACGCGGAGGCGCCGTCCGTTCGGCGCTTGATCGGATCTTCCGCGATTTGAATCGTCGCGAGTATGACTCCATCAACCGCGTTCTTGTATCGCTTCCGCTTAGTGATCTTCAAGGGTACGAAGATGCACTCCCTCTCTCTCACTGCTAGCATCTCCTAGATTGATCTTGGTGACACGTAGGAAAATTTTGAATTATTACTACGTTCCCCAACAGTGGCATCATGAGCTAGGTCTATGCGTAGATTCTATGCATGAGTAGAACACAAGTAGTTGTGGGCGATGATTTCTTCAATTTTCTTACCGTTACTAGTCTTATCTTGATTCGGCGGCATTGTGGGATGAAGCGGCCCAGACCGACCTTACACATACTCTTACGTGAGACTGGTTCCACCGACAGACATGCACTTGATGCATAAGGTGGCTAGCGGGTGTCTGTCTCTCCCACTTTAGTCGGATTAGATTCGATGAAGAGGGTCCTTATGAAGGGTTAATAGCAATCGGCATATCACCATTGTGGCTTTTGCGTAGGTAAGAAACGTTCTTGCTAGAAACCCATAACAGCCACGCAAAACATGCAACAACAATTAGAGGACGTCTAACTTGTTTTTGCAAGGTATGCTATGTGATGTGATATGGCCAAAAGGATGTGATGAATTATATATATGTGATGTATGAGATTGATCATGTTCTTGTAATAGGAATCACGACTTGCATGTCTATGAGTATGATAACCAGTAGGAGCCATAGGAGTTGTCTTAATTTATTGTATGACCTGCGTGTCAATGAAAAACGCCATGTAATTACTTTACTTCATTGCTAACTATTAGCCATAGTAGTAGAAGTAATAGTTGGCGAGAGAACTTCATGAAGACACGATGATGGAGATCATGGTGTCATGCCGGTGACGAAGGTGATCATGCCGCGCCTCGAAGATGGAGATCAAAGGCACAAGATGATATTGGCCATATCATGTCACTTTATGATTTGCATGTGATGTTTGTCATGGTTACATCTTATTTGCTTAGAACAACGGTAGCATAAATAAGATGATCCCTCACTAAAAATTTCAAGAAGTGTGTCCCCCCTAACTGTGCACCGTTGCGAAGGTTCGTTGTTTCGAAGCACCACATGATGATAGGGTGTAAGGAAGATTTACACATGTGAAACACTTAGGTTGACTTGATGAGCCTAGCATGTACAGACATGGCCTCGGAACACAAGAGACCGAAAGGTCAAACATGAGTCGTACAGTAGATACGATCAACATGGAGATGTTCACCGTTGATTACTAGTCCGTCTCACGTGATGATCGGACACGGCCTAGTCGATTCGGATCATGTATCACTTAGATGACTAGAGGATGTCTATCTGAGTGGGAATTCATTAAATAATTTGATTAGATGAACTTAATTATCATGAACATAGTCTAAATTGTCTTTGCAAATTATGTTGTGGATTAATAGCTCGCGCTTTAGCTCCTTGCTTTAATACGCTCCTAGAGAAATACTAAGTTGAAAGATATTTTAAGCAATTGTGCGGACTAGGGCCGTAGTCTGAGGATTGTCCTCACTGCTACACAGAAGGCTTCTGTCCTTGATGCACCGCTCGGTGTGCCAACCCCTCAGGCGTCATTTGTGGATGTTGTGAACATCTGACAGACACGTTCTGATGACTACCTAATAGTTTAGTACGCCATGATTTATGGCTTAGAGTCGAGGCTCCAAAAGCGTATTGAACGCCATGGAACATATGAGAAGTTCCAAGAGCTGAAATTGGTATTTCAGGATCATGCCCGTGTTGAGAGGTTTGAGACCTCTAACAAGATCTTTGCCTACAAGATGGAGGAGAATAGCTCAGCCAATGAGCATGTTCTCAGAATGTCTGGGTACTTCAATCAGTTGAATCAAGTGGGAGTTAATCTTCCAGATAAGAGAGTGATTGACAAAAGTTCTCCAGTCACTATCACCAAGCTGCTAGAGTTTTGTGATGAACTATAACATGCAAGGGAAGATGATCCCAGAGCTATTCGTCGTGCTTAAGGCCGTAAAGGTAGAAATCAAGAAGGAGCATCAAGTGTTGATGGTTAACAAGACCACTGGTTTCATAGAAGGGCAAGGGCAAGAAGGGAAACCTCATGAATGGCAAGCCAGTTGTAGCTCTAGTGAAGAAACCCAAGAACCCAAACCCGAGACGAAGTGCCTCTATTAGGGGAATGGTCACTGGTAGCGGAACTGCCTCAAATACTTGGTAGATAAGAAGGATGGCAACTTCAACAAAAGTATATTTGATATATATGTTATTGATGTGTACCTCCTAGTAGCACATGGGTATTAGATATTGGTTCAGTTGCTAATATTGGTAACTCGAAACAAAAGCTATGGAATAAACGAGGACTAGCTAAGGGCGAGGTGACGATGTGTGTTGGAAGTGTTTCCAAGGATGATATGATAATCATCGCACGCTCCCTCTACCTTCGGGATTAGTGTTGAACCCAGATAAATGTTGTTTGTATTGGTGTCTGCGTTGAGCATGAACATGATTAGATCATGTTAATTGCAATACAGTTATTCATTTAATTTAGAGAATAATGGTTATTCTATTTATATGAGTAATACCATCTATGGTCATGCACCCAATGTGAATGGTTTATTGAATCTCGGTCGTAGTGATACACATGGTCATAACATTGATGCCAAAAGATGTAGAGTTGATAATGATAGTACCACTTTCTTGTGGCACTGCCGCTTAGGTCATATTGGTGTAAATCGCATGAAGAACCTCCATACTAATGGACTTTTGGAGTCACTTGATTTTGAATCACCTGACACATGTGAACCATGCCTCATAGGCAAGATGACTAAAACCCCATTTTCTGGAACAATGGAATGGGTAAGTGACTTGTTGGAAATCACACATGCTATGTGTGCGGTCCGATGAGTGTTGACGCATGCGGTGGATATCATTATTTTCTCACCTTCACTGATGAATTGAGTAGATATGGGTATATTTACTTAATGGAGCATAAGTCTAAAACGTTTGAAAAGTTCCAGCAATTTTAGAGTGAAGTTGAGAATCATCATAATAAGAAGATCAAGTTCCTACGATCTAATCCAGGGAAGAGTATCTGAGTTATGAGTTTGGCAATTCACTAAAGACAAGGTGGAACTGTTTCACAGTTGATGCCACCTGGAACACCATAGCGTAATGGCATGCCCGAACATCGTAATCACACCCTATTGGATATGGTGCGATCTATGATATCTCTTACCGATCTACCGCTATCATTTTGGGGTTATGCATTAGAGATAATTACATTCACTTTAAATAGGGCACCATCTAAGTCTGTGGAGATGACACCGTATGAACTACGGTTTGGCAAGAAACCTAAGTTGTTGTTTCTTAAGGTTTGGGGCTACGATGCTTATGTCGATAGGCTTCGGCCAGAAAAGCTCGAAACCAAAGAGGAAAATTGTGTCTTCATAGAATACCCAAACAAGACGATTGGGTATACCTTCTATCTCAGATCTAAGGGCAAAGTGTTTGTCGCTAGGAACAAGTCCTTTCTCGAGAAAGAGTTTCTCTTGAAAGAATTGAGTGGGAGGAAGATAGAACTTCATGAGGTTGTTGAACCTTCACTTCAACCAGAGAGTAGCGCATCATAGAAAGATGTTTCTGTGGCACTTACGTCAGTTGAAGAGAAAGGTAATGATGATGATCATGAAGCTTCAGATCAAATTACTATCAAACCTCGTAGGTCGAAAAGGGTGTGTACAACTTCTGAGTGGTAACCCTGTCTTAAAGGTCATGTTGTTGGACAATGATGAACCTATGAGCTATGAAGAAGCGATGGTGGGCCCGGATTCCAACAAATAGATGGAAGCCATGAAATCCGAGATAGGATCCATGTATGAGAACAAAGTATGGACTTTGGTGGACTTGCCCAATGATCGGCAAGCCATTGAGAATAAATGGATCTTTAAGAAGAAGACAGACACTGATGGTATTTTCACCATTTATGGAGCTCGACTTGTCTCAAAGAAGTTTTCGACAAGTTCAAGGAGTTGACTGTGATGAGACTTTCTCAATCATAGCGATGCTAAAGTCTGTTAGAATTATGTTAGTAGTTGCTGCATTTTCATTTACGAAATCTGGCAGATGGATGTCAAAACAAAGTTTCCTTGACGGTTTCCATGAGGAAAGGCTGTATGTGATACAACCAGAAGGTTTTGTCGATCCTAAGGATGCTAAAAGGTATGAAAACTCCATCGATCCTTCTAAGGACTGGAGCAAGCATCTCGGAGTTGGAACATACGCTTTGATGAGGTGATCAAAGCATTTGGGTTTATACAAAGTTTGCAAGAAACTTGTATTTGCAAGAAAGTGAGTGGGAGAACTACAACATTTTGATAAGTATATGTGGATGACATATTGTTGATCGGAAATGATGTAGAATTTCTGGAAAGCATAAAGGGTTGTTTGAATGGAGTTTTTCAAAGGAAGACATGTGTAAAACTGCTTACATGTTGGGTATCAAGATCTATAGAGATAGATCAAGACGCCTGATAAGACTTTCATAGAGCACATACCTTGACATGATCTTGAAGGAGTTCAAGATGGATCAGTCAAAGAAGGAGTTCTTGCCTGAGTTGTAAGGTGTGAAGTTAAGAATTGAAGCTCGACCACGACAGAAGAAAGAGAAAGGACGAAAGTCATCCCCTATGCCGTAGCCATAGGCTCTATACGATATGCCATGCTGTGTACCGCGATGGGCCTTGCCATGTGTCTGGCAAGAGGGTATAAGAGTGATGTAGGAGTGGATCATTGGACAGCGATCAAAAATTGTCCTTAGGAATAAGGAAATGTTTCTTGATTATGGAGGTGATGAAGAGTTCGGCGTAAAGGGTTACGTCGATGCAAGCTTTAACACCTATCCGGATGACTCTGAGTAGAAAACCGGATATGTATAGTGGAGCAAACATTTGGAATAGCTCCAAGTGGAGCATAGTAGCAACATCTACAATATGAAATAGATATTTGTGAAGAACACACGGATCTGAATGTTGCAGACCCGTTGATTGAAACCTCTCTCATAAGCATAACATGATCAAACCCTAGAACTCACTGAGTGTTAATCACATGGTGATGTGAACTAGATTATTGACTCTAGTAAACTCTTGGGTGTTAATGACATGGTGATGTGAACTAGATTATTGACTAGTAAACTCTTTGGGTGTTAGTCACATGGCGATGTGAACTATGAGTGTTGATCACATGGTGATGTGAACTAGATTATTGCCTCTAGTGCAAGTGGGATACTGTTAGAAATATGCCCTAGAGGCAATAATAAAATGGTTATTATTATATTTCCTTGTTCATGATAATTGTCTATTGTTCATGCTATAATTGTATTAACCGGAAACCGTAATACATGTGTGAATACATAGACCACAACATGTCCCTATTAAGCCTCTAGTTGACTAGCTCGTTGATCAATAGATGGTTATGGTTTCATGACCATGGACATTTGATGTCGTTGATAACGGGATCATATCATTAGTAGAATGATGTGATGGACAAGACCCAATCCTAAGCATAGCACAAGATCGTGTAGTTCGTTTGCTAGAGCTTTTCTAATGTCAAGTATCATTTCTTTAGACCATGATATTGTGCAACTCCTGGATACCGCAGGAGTGCTTTGGGTGTATCAAACGTCACAATGTAACTGGGTGGCTATAAAGGTGCACTCAGGTATCTCCGAAAGTGTCTGTTGGGTTGGCACGAATTGAGATTGGGATTTGTCACTCCGTATGACAGAGAGGTATCTCTGGGCCCACTCGGTAATGCATCATCATAATGAGCTCAATGTGACTAAGGAGTTATCCCCGGGATCATGCGTTACGAAACGAGTAAAGAGACTTGCCGGTAACGAGATTGAACGAGGTATGGGGATACCGACGATCGAATCTCGGGCAAGTAACATACCGATGGACAAAGGGAATTGTATATGGGATTGATTGAATCCTCGACATCGTGGTTCATCCGATGGGATCATCGTGGAACATGTGGGAGCCAACATGGGTATCCAGATCCTACTGTTGGTTATTGGCCGGAGAAATGTCTCGGTCATGTCTGCATGGTTCCCGAACCCGTAGGGTATACACACTTAAGGTTCGGTGACGCTAGAGTTGTTATGGAAAATTGTATGTGGTTACCGAAGGTTGTTCGGAGTCCCGGATGAGGTCCTGGACGCGACGAAGAACTTCGGAATGGTCCGGAGGTGAAGATCGATAGATTGGACGAAGGGTATTGGAGTCCGGAATTGTTCTGGGAGTACCGGGTGACGACTAGCGTGACCAAAAGGTGTTTCGGGGGCCCCGACAAGCGTTGGGGGGCCTTATGGGCCAAGGGAGGGGGCATACCAGCCCACTAAGGGGCTATGCTCCCCTCCCACCCCCTCTCACGTATCCGGGAGAGGTGGGGGCGCCTCCCCTAGGGAGCCACCCCTCCCAGTTTGGGGGGCAAGTTCCCTAGGGGTGGGGGCGCGCAAACCCATCTAGGGTTTCCCCTGTGGCCGCCGCCCCTCCCCTAGGGAAACCCTAGGGCGCCTCCTCCCCTTCCCCTATATATAGTGAGGGAGAGAGAGGGCAGCCGCAACCCTTCCCTGGCGTAGCCCTCCCCGTCCTCCAACACCTCCTCCTCCTCCGTGGTGCTTGGCAAAGCCCTGCCGGAGAACCGCAAGCTCCACCGCCACGCCGTCGTGCTGCCGGAGCTCTCCCTCAACTTATCCTCTCTCCTTGCTAGATCAAGAAGGAGGAGATGTCCCCAAGCTGTACGTGTGTTGAACACAGAGGTGCCGCCCGTTCGGCGCTTGATCGGATCTTCCGCGAGTCGAATCGCCGCGAGTACGACTCCATCAACCGCGTTCTTGTAACGCTTCCGCCTAGCGATCTTCAAGGGTATGAAGATGCACTCCCTCTCTCTCGTTGCTAGCATCTCCTAGATTGATCTTGGTGACACGTAGCAAAATTTTGAATTATTACTTCGTTCCCCAACAGCTATTGTCCTCATCTTGTAGGCAAAAATACTTCAGAGGTCTCATACCTCTCGACTCGGCATGAGTCTGAAATACCAATTTCAACTCTTGGAACATCTCATATGCTCCATTTCAAAACATTTTTGAAGTCCCGGTTCTAAGCCGTAAAGCATGGTGCACTAAACTATCAAGTAGTCATCATACCGAGCTTGTCAAACGTTCATAACGTCTGCATTTGCTCCTGCAATAGTTCTGTCACCTAGCGTGCATCAAGGACATAATTCTTCTGTGCAGCAATGAGGATAATCCTCAGATCATGGACCTAGTCCGCATCATTGCTACTATCAACTTTCAACTTAGTTTTCTCTAGGAACATATCATAAATAAAACGGGGAAGCTATACGCGAGCATTGATCTACAACATTAGATATGCAAATACTATCAGGACTAAGTTCATGATAAATTTAAGTTCAATTAATCATATTACTTAAGAACTCCCACTTAGATAGACATCCCTCTAGTCATCTAAATGATCACGTGATCCATATCAACTAAACCATGTCAGATCATCACGTGAGATGGAGTAGTTTTCAATGGTGAACATCACTATGTTGATCATATCTACTATATGATTCACGTTCGACCTTTCGGTCTCAGTGTTCCGAGGCCATATCTGCATATGCTAGGCTCGTCAAGTTTAACCCGAGTATTCTTGCATGTGCAAAACTGGCTTGCACCCGTTGTATGTGAAGTAGAGCTTATCACACCCGATCATCACGTGGTGTCTCGGCACGACGAACTGTCGCAACGGTGCATACTCAGGGAGAACACTTATACCTTGAAATTTAGTGAGGATCATCTTATAATGCTACCGTCGTACTAAGCAAAATAAGATGCATAAAAGATAAACATCACATGCAATCAAAATATGTGACATGATATGGCCATCATCATCTTGTGCCTTTGATCTCCATCAAAGTCCGTCATGATCTCCATCGTCACCGGCATGACACCATGATCTCATCATCTTGATTTCTATCAACGTGTCGTCACATGGTCGTCTCGCCAACTATTGCTTTTGCAACTATTGCTATCGCATAGCGATAAAGTAAAGCAATTATATGGCGCTTGCATCTTATGCAATAAAGAGACAACCATAAGGCTCCTGCCAGTTGCCGATAACTTAACAAAACATGATCATCTCATACAACAATTTATATCTCATCATGTCTTGACCATATCACATCACAACATGCCCTGCAAAAACAAGTTAGACGTCCTCTACTTTGTTGTTGCAAGTTTTACGTGGCTGCTACGGGCTTCTAGCAAGAACCGTTCTTACCTACGCATCAAAACCACAATGATTTTCGTCAAGTGTGATGTTTTAACCTTCAACAAGGACCGGCCGTAGTCAAACTCGATTCAACTAAAGTTGGAGAAACAGACACCCGCCAGCCACCTGTGTGCAAAGCACGTCGGTAGAACCAGTCTCATGAACATGGTCATGTAATGTCGGTCCGGGCCGCTTCATCCAACAATACCGCCAATCAAAGTAAGACGTTGTGGTAAGCAGTATGACTATTATCGCCCACAACTCTTTGTGTTCTACTCGTGCATATAACATCTACGCATAGACCTGGCTCGGATGCCACTGTTGGGGAACGTAGTATTTCAAAAATTTCCTACGATCACGCAAGATCTATCTAGGAGATGCATAGCAACGAGAGGGAGAGTGTGTCTCACGTACCCTCGTAGACCGAAAGGAGCGTTTAAGTAACCTGGTTGATGTAGTCGAACATCTTCGCATCCAACCGATCCAAGTACCGAACGCACGGCACCTCCACGATCTGCACACGTTCAGCTCGGTGACGTCCCTCGAACTCTTGATCCAGTTGAGGCCGAGGGAGAGTTTCGTCAGCACGACGGGCGTGGTGACGGTGATGATGAAGTTACCGACCGCAGGGCTTCGCCTAAGCACTACGACAATATGACCGAGGTGGAAAACTGTGAGGGGGGCACCGCACACGGCTAAAGATCAACTTGTGTCTATGGGGTGCCCCCCTCCCCCGTATATAAAGGAGGGGAGGATGAGGCCGGCCGGCCCTAGGGGGGGGCGCCCAAGGGGGGAGTCCTACTCCAAGTAGGAATCGGCTCCCCCTTTTCCTAGTCCAAGTAGGAGAAGAAGGAAGGAGAGGGAGAGGGAAAGAGGGGCCGCGCCCCCTCCCTTAGTCCTATTCGGACTCCCCTTGGGGGGGGGGGGCTCCACCTCCTAGCTGCTGCCCTCTCTCTCCCCTAAGGCCCACTAAGGCCCATTACTTCCCCGGGGGGTTCCGATAACCCTTCCGGCACTCGGTTTTATCCGAAACTATCCGGAACACTTCCAGTGTCCGAATAACATGGTCCAATATATCAATCTTTATGTCTCGACCATTTCTAGACTCCTTATCATGTCTGTGATCTCATCCAGGACTCTGTACAACCTTCAGTACATCAAATCACATAACTCATAACACAAATCGTCATCGAACGTTAAGTGTGCGGACCCTACGGGTTCGAGAACTATATAGGCATGACCGAGGCACATCCCCGATCAATAACCAATAGCGGAACCTGGATGCTCATATTGGCTCCTACATATTCTACGAAGATCTTTATCGGTCAAACCGCATAACAACATACATTGTTCCCTTTGTCATCGGTATGTTACTTGCCCGAGATTCGATCGTCGGTATCATCATACCTAGTTCAATCTCGTTACCGGCAAGTCTCTTTACTCATTCCATAATGTATCATCCCGCAACTAACTCATTAGTCACTTTGCTTGCAAGGCTTATAGTGATGTGCATTACCGAGAGGGCCCAGAGATACCTCTTCGATACACGGACTAACAAATCCTAATCTCGATCTATGCCAACCCAACAAACACCTTCGGAGACATTTGTAGAGCATCTTTATAATCACCCAGTTACGTTGTGACGTTTGATAGCACACAAGATGTTCCTCCTGTATTTGGGAGTTGCATAATCTCATAGTCAGAGGAACATGTATAAGTCATGATGAAAGCAATAGTAATAAAACTAAACGATCATTATGCTAAGCTAATGGATGGGTCTTGTCCATCACATCATTCTCGAATGATGTGATCCTGTTCATCAAATGACAACACATGTCTATGGTCAGGAAACATAACCATATTTGATTAACGAGATAGTCAAGTAGAGGCATACTAGGGACACTCTGTTTTGTCTATGTATTCACACATGTACTAAGTTTCCGGTTAATAAAATTCTAGCATGAATAATAAACATTTGTCATGATATAAGGAAATATAAATAACAACTTTATTATTGCCTCTAGGGCATATTTCCTTCAGTTGGTGGTGCCATTGTCGATGTACCAGGTGGTGTCGGTCCCATAGGAGCCATCCGCAGCTGCAACAACTTTGTCCTCTTCCTGGGAGGATTCATCGTCTTCATCATAGCGGTACCAATAGTCCTTTGTCGTGTGCCCCAACTTACCTCAAATTTTGCAGCACAGTGTCATGGAATTGTCACGACAGATGTCCTAGCAAAATGACTTAGTCGTGGAGACATCGCAATAGGGTTGGCTTAAAGGGGTTAAACGGGACAAAGGACACAAGGAGTTTATACTAGTTCGGCCCCTTGCGGCGAAGGTAAAGGCCTAATCCAGTTTCAGGTGGTATTGCTTATGTCTCGATTACCAGGGAGCGAATACGCTTGACCTAGCTTTCAATTTGTTGTCTCTTGCCCTAAACCGCCGCAGGGTCGTCCCTTTATATACTCAGGTTGACGCCCTACGGCTTACAGAGACCCGAGCCGGTTTATAACAACGTGTCCGACTCGGTGACCAAATACACATGCCTTACAATACAAGTCATACATATACGACAGTTTACACCTACTGGCCTTAAGACGCCTTTGGGCCTTGGGCTCTTAGTAAGTCATCTTCATGAACCACCATCTCCAATACCTTCATGGGCTTCATGATAATGAACCACTATTGGTATAACCCGGCCCCTCCTGGGCAGTTCATACCTAATAGTTATATCCCCAACATTAGTCCCCAGGTTGATTTGAACTTATTCATGTCAATCTTCAACACTTAGGAAAAATCCTTCTTCACCTGTTCTCACAAGATATTGTAACCCGCCATGACATCATCTCCTGGAATTTCGAAGACCCACCATGATGTCATATGTTATTAATTTGCACAATACCCAACATATCTTAACGGATCCTTATCTTTAATAACCATCTCGAAAATCGAGGCATTTGCGTCATCACATATCCATTTTTTGGTCTCCTCGATTCCCGCGCATGTTAGTTACCCTTCCATCCTTATAAATAGGGCCAGGGGTCCCTTTCTATTCTCCCCCTTGCCTCTTCTTCCTCACATCTTCGCGACACACCTGCACGCTTGAGCACCATCGCCGCCGAACTCGTCAGCTTCCTCGACTCTGGCCGCTCCATCGACCTGAACGAGACCAGAGCAGCCGCGACATCTCTCCATTGTTCAGTGGATCTAGTAAGTGCCTCTCCTTTTTCCACTATAGATCTTACATTAGGGTTTCTCGAAGTTCTTGAGAGTTCATCCTTGTTCTTCGCTGCAACTGGCAACTTTGATCCAAACTTAACACTTCTCCTGCACGACGGCAGCCATGATACTTATTTCTGTTGTTAGATCATCTCCTTCGTGTAAGAAAAAACCAACCTGAACATATGTACTGCTCGAGCACTTTAATTTAGGTCAAAAATATTTTCCATTATCCCAAGTGTCGTAGCTCCGAAATCCTATCATTAATCTGTGAAACTTGTTTGCTTCAACACTTAGTAGAATTCGCTCTTGACAAATCTTGAATACCATTGCTTTCATGGTGGCTTACACCACTGGTTTATCCATATATCATTAGGCCCCACTTAAGCCGCCAATATGAATACATACTGTAGTGTTTACTTCTGGCTTAATGAATCAACTTAAACCAGCAAAAAATTCTTTCTTTTAGGCTTCTTCCTTCACAATGCTGCCGAAGACAGTCACCTCATGTAATTGGGTTCCCTCAATTGTCACTGAGAACATGCTCAAAGATTTTGTCAACATTGGCTATTTACAAGCAAAAGATATCATGCATTGGCGTGCCCCCAAACTAAACGAAGAAAAACCTCACCCAAAGGATGATGAAGTCATCATTTTTACTAATCACATGAATCAGGGCTTCTCACCGCCCGGATCAAAAAATTTCCAAGATGCTCTGCACTTCTTTCAACTCCATCCTTAAGACATCAGACCCAATTATGTGTCAAACATTTGCAATTTTCAAGTTTTCTGCGAAGTATACCTTCAAGAGGAACCCAGTGTTGAACTCTTTAGGGAATATTTTTATTTGAACCACCAAAACGAGTTTAATAACGAACCAAGCTTGGAACTTGGTGCAATCTCAATTCAACGAAGAAGAGGTGCTATCTTCCCCTATGCTTGCTTGCCGAGTCACCCCAAAGATTGGAACCAGACATGGTTTTACTGCAAAGACACCTCTCTGACTGATGAGAATCCACTGTCGGGTTATCGTGACTAGCATCTTGACCCAAAGCATCCTCTTGCCGAAAAACTTACCGCTGCTGAACGTGCAAAGCTTGCCCCTACCATTGCAAAGGTCAAGGCTCTTCTAGGAAATGGGTTAACTGGCATTGACTTGGTTCGGTGCTGGGTTTTATGGCGGATCATACCCTTGAGTCGCCGGCCCGGTTTAATGTGTACTTACACGGGTGGTATAAAGGATCCATTGTGCCATAGTTCCGTGCGTTTAAATGATGATGCCATCAATGAAATGACAAAGACCCTTCTGAATGAAGATCCAGAAGACTGCAGCAAAGTGGGTCTAAACCCTTTCTACAAACTTAACCTGCCACCGGATGTGAGTCTCTAAATTACTTACTTTACCTCATCATTCAAATATTCTATTAACTCAACTTTGATGACTATCACAGGCTGAATCTGACTTTTGGAAAAAGCAATATGACCATGAAGCTGCCAAAAAGACCAGGGCTGCCAAGAAAGCCGCCAAGAAAACTGTCAAGAAAAGCAAGAACAAATTAACTGCTTTCGAGATGCTTGGTCTGGACGACAGTTCTGAGTTGGAGGTAGCCCTTGATTCCCTTGGCTCCTTTTTCAACCATCTTATTGACACTGATTATCATCAGGATGACACGGGGACCAGTCAAGAAATCGAAGAAGAGGTAACTATCATTTCATCCGACTCAGAGCCTTTGCCAAGACAGAAAATTCGACGGGCAACCCGGAAAGTAAGATTTTCACACCCCTTAGCTCATTTGGATCCTCACTTTCTTTTGAAGCAATAGCAGCACGAGAGCCGGTGACAAACTCGGACTAGTGGAGGTGAAGAGTTATCGTCCGGCTTACCAAATACTCCAGCTCCACGGAAACATCAAAATGAGATATTTCCAAACTTAAACTCTTTTTACCCATTGGCGGGTCTCATTCGCCAGCCACTTAATCCTTCCGATTCAAACTATCAGGAGGTTTCTCGCTCTTCCTCCAGCGACTCATCTCAAACCCAGCTGCCGGCTTTCAAGATTGCCCCTGGGTAACATCACTTTTATTCTCTATCTCCTTATGTTCTTATACCTGTACCGATCTCTCATAACCCATGCAGTGGACAAGAAAAGCCTAGCAAGAAAGCAAAGGTGACCAAACCGGCTGAAGAGCCCAAAGCCCATGAACCGGAGCAGCAAACTCCAGCCTCTGACACCTCCATGCCACAACCTCCAGAGCCCGTCCATGACGCTCCACCAGAAATCCTTGACCTTTCCAGTGACCCTACAAATGTCAACCCTTTGAGCACTAAATCATCAAGCCCCATTAAACCGTTAGGAACATCAACCAATGATGTTGTGATCACTAGGACCGGCTTTAAAGAACCGGGAAAACCCACTGTCTTGGCCAAGCACTCTGCCAAGGAGGAGTACCTTGAAAGGAGAAAAGTGAGATTTGATATTGCCTATTACTCTCAACTAAGCGCCAATGACATACTCTCTGGTTATCTCAATCAAGTCCATACCAGCCGTGATCTTGAGATTGACATGGTGAGACAGATGCACCAGAAGTATGAGGTATGAACTCCGGCTTAATACATTATGCATATCCTGTCAGCCCCCAAGTCTAATGCCTAGCAATGAGTATAAAAACATCTTTTGTAGAATCCTTGCCAGGTTGTCTTTCATCATTAGAGTTAAACTGGATTAGGAATGATTAACATTGCATCCGTAGCCCCCAAGGGCCAGTTTAATCAGCATGAATGAACCTGTACTTATCATTGTTTAAAGATCAAAACTTACTCATGTAGCCCCCATGAGCCGGCTGTGGTTGTCCACGACATTGCTGGGTCATCATAAAGTAGTAATAAAACATGAGCAAATATGCATTAGCCCCCAAGTGCTAAGTACTGTTGCTTGCAAAGTGCTTGGGACTTAGTCATATAAGCCATTGTATGAAGAATTTTTTGGTAGGCATTAGCCCCCAAGTGCTAAGTGTTGTTGCTTGCAAAAGGCTTGGGACTTATATTCCTGTAACCCGAATATGAATGTGATTGCAAATATGTGCTTTATACAGAACGCCACTTCTCAACTTCAATCATAATTGGCTGATATGAAAACTCGGCTGGAGGTTCAAGAATCTGAGACCCGGAAAGCCGATTCAAAGTTCAAATTTAGTCTGGAGGAGACAGAAAAGCTGAACACCAGTTTTGATGCTGAAAGAATCGCCTGGACCGAGGAGAAAACTGCTCTAACACAGCGGGCCGAGAAAGCGGAAGCTGGTCTTCAAAAGGTGACCACTGAGCTTACCGGTTAAAAACACCGTGTATCCTAGATGGTTTCTTCTATCTTTGGTGGGCCGCTTTGCCAACATCAAAATTGAATCTTTTCTTTTTATATCATAAACCGCCGCTAATCACTTCCACTATTGTTTACACAGGTCCAAGGAGCAGCAACCTTAGTCAGGATACACTAGTGAAGCTTAAAGCCGTATATACGCTTATTGAACAACTATATACCGGAGCTCAGGCACTCTAGCCACGATTTCTCCAACAAATCAAGGACCCAATCTGCTGAGTAACGTGTTGAAAAAATTGTCAATTCTTCCTGCGAGGATTCAAGAGATAAAACAGCCATGTGTAAGAGCCGGCGCCGTGACGACCTTGAGTCGTGCTAAGGCATGGGTATAAGAGCTAGACCCGGCTGAGGTAGCTACTGGGTATCCAAGTTTGAAAGAAGATGGCACTTCTTTTGATCAGAAGGATTTCGCTGCCTGCGTGAAGGAAATATGTCCTGTGGTGACTCTATTGCTGATGAGACAAATCTATCAAAATATCAGCCGTCTTATGATGCAGTAAATCATAAGAAGCCCACGCCGGCTTATAAAGTGATGGATCTGATTCCCCCAATCCATAAGCATACTTTCGCCCCTGAAGTTGACCCGTCCAATCTTATAGAGGATGAAGCTGAATTCCATGCCTTACATGGCATTGATTGGTCATCACCAAACTTCCAGACGGCGGAGGAGGAAGAAGAACCGGAGAAGGATGATCCAGAAGCTTCAAGTCATCAAGACCAAGAATATTAATTCGCTGGGCGGTTCAAATATTTGAACTTCAGAAAACACTTGATCTTTTTGGCTCACTAGGCTAGTGAAACTTTGATCTGTCGTGCCATCGTGCACATTTTTGCTTTGTGCAACACTGTTTGATCCGCCATTTAAAAAGCGTACCACTTTATGCTTATAGTAACGTCAATTTATGCAAATGAGATTTATCATTACCCTGCACACAAGTAGATCACAATTGCCCTGGTGGTTTACCGCGGGCGGGTCATAATACCCCATATAAAACCACTGGTGACTAAAACAATTCATAACCAGGGCCGTATAATCATGATTATAAAAAAGAATATCATACATGTGATATGTGATTAAAAACTGCCGGCTTACCATACGAATGCAGTAAGGGTGATAACCGAAAACTTAGAAGACGATACTTTCAAGTATTTAATATCATCATATACTGGCGCCTTATACAGCAAGGGGTAGTATGAAGGAAATATGCCCTAGAGGCAATAATAAAGTTGTTATTTATATTTCCGTATATCATGATAAATGTTTATTATTCATGCTAGAATTGTATTAACCGGAAACTTAGTACATGTGTGAATACATAGACAAACAGAATGTCACTAGTATGCCTCTACTTGACTAGCTCGTTGAATCAATGATGGTTATGTTTCCTAACCATAGACATGAGTTGTCATTTGATTAAACAGAATCACATCATTAGAGAATGATGTGATTAACTTGACCAATCTGTTAGCTTAGCACGATGATCGTTTAGTTTGTTTCCATTGCTTTCTCCGTAACTTATACATGTTCCTATGACTATGAGATCATGCAACTCTCGAATGCCGGAGGAACACTTTGTGTGCTACCAAACGTCACAACGTAACTGGGTGATTATAAAGGTGCTCTACAGGTGTGTCCGATGGTGTTTGTTCAGTTGGCATAGATCGAGATTAGGATTTGTCACTCCAATTGTCGGAGAGGTATCTCTGGGCCCTCTCGGAAATGCACATCACTATAAGCCTTGCAAGCAATGTGACTAATGAGTTAGTTACGGGATGATGCATTACGAAACGAGTAAAGAGACTTGCCGGTAACGAGATTGAACTAGGTATTGAGATACCGACGATCGAATCTTGGGCAAGTAACATACCGATGACAAAGGGAACAACGTATGTTGTTATGCGGTTTGACCGATAAAGATCTTTGTAGAAAATGTAGGAACCAATATGAGCATCCAGGTTCTGCTATTGGTTATTGACCGGAGATGAGTCTCGGTCATGTCTACATAGTTCTCGAACCCATAGGGTCCGCACGCTTAACGTTCTGTGACGATTTGTATTATGAGTTATGTGATTTGATGACCAAAGTTTGTTCAGAGTCCTGGATGAGATCAGGGACATGAGGAGGAGTCTTGAAATGGTCGAGACATAAAGATCGATATATTGGAAGGCTATATTCGGACATCGGAAAGGTTTCGAGTAATTCAGGTATTTTTCAGAGTACCGGAGAGTTACGGGAATTCGTATTGGGCCTTAATGGGTCGTACGGGAAAGGAGAGAAAGGCCTCAAGGGTGGCCGCGCCCCTTCCACATGGACTGGTCCAAATTGGACTACGGAAAGGGGGTGCCCCCTTCCTTCCTTCTCCTTCTCCCTTCCCTTTGTCCTATTCCATGTGGGAGGTGGAATCCTATTAGGACTAGGGAGTCCTAGTAGGACTCCACACTTTGGGCATGCCCTATGAGGGACGGCCTCCTCCTCCCTCCATCCTTTATATACGTGGCCAGGGGCACCCCATAGACACACAAGTTGATCATTGATCTCTTAGCCGTATGCGGTGCCCCCTCCACCATAATCCACCTTGGTCATATCATCGTAGTGCTTAGGCGAAGCCCTGCGACGGTACCATCATCATCACCGTCATCACGCCTTCGTGCTGACGAAGCTCTTCCTCGACACTCAGCTAGATCGAGAGTTCATGGGACGTCACCGAGGTGAACGTGTGCAGATCGCGGAGGTGCCGTACTTTCGGTACTAGGATCGGTTGATCGTGAATATGTACGACTACATCAACCGCATTGTCATAAGGCTTCCGCTTACGGTCTACGAGGGTACGTGGACAACACTCTTCCCCTCTCGTTGCTATGCATCATCATGATCTTGCGTGTGCGTAGGTTTTTTTTTTAAATTACTGCGTTACCCAACAGTGGTATCAGAGCCAGGTCTATGCGTAGATGTTATATGCACGAGTAGAACACAAATGAGTTGTGGGCTGATACTTCTCCAACGTATCTATAATTTTCGATTGTTCCATGTTATTATATTATCAACCTTGGATGTTTTATATGCATTTATATGCTATTTTATATGATTTTTGGGACGAACCTATTAACTGAGAGCCCAGTGCCAGTTTCTGTTTTTTTTTTCTTGTTTTAGAGTATCGCAGAAAAGGAAAATCAAACGGAGTCCAATTGACCTGAAACTTCACGGAACTTATTTTTGGACCAGAAGAAACCTAGAAGACTTGGAGTGCACGTAAGGGGGTCAACGAGGAAGCCACGAGGCAGGGGGGCGCGCCCTCCACCCTCGTGGGCCTCTCGTGGCTCCCCTGACGTACTTCTTCCGCCTATATATCTCCATATACCCTAAAAACATCAGGGAGCACAATAGATCGGGAGTTCCGCCGCCAGAAGCCTCCGTAGCCACCGAAAGCCAATCTAGACCCGTTCCGGCACCCTGCCGAGGGAATCCCTCTCCGGTGGCCATCTTCATCATCCCGGTGCTCTCCATGACGAGAGGGAGTAGTTCTCCCTCGGGGCTGAGGGTATGTACCAGTAGCTATGTGTTTGATCTCTCTCTCTCTCTGTTCTTGATTTGGCACGATCTTGATGTATCGCGAGCTTTGCTATTATAGTTGGATCTTATGTTTCTCTCCCCCTCTACTCTCTTGTAATGGATTGAGTTTCCCCTTTGAAGTTATCTTATCGGATTGAGTCTTTAAAGATTTGAGAACACTTGATGTATGTCTTGCCATGCTATCTGTGGTGACAATGGGATATCACGTGATTCACTTGATGTATGTTTTGGTGATCAACTTGCGGGTTCCGCCCATGAACCTATGCATAGGGGTTGGCACACGTTTTCGTCGTGATTCTCCGGTAGAAACTTTGGGGCACTCTTTGAGGTCTCTATGTGTTGGTTGAATAGATGAATCTGAGATTGTGTGATGCATATCGTATAATCATACCCACGGATACTTGAGGTGACATTGGAGTATCTAGGTGACATTAGGGTTTTGGTTGATTTGTGTCTTAAGGTGTTATTCTAGTACGAACTCTAGGGCTGTTTGTGACACTTATAGGAATAGCCCAACGGATTGATTGGAAAGAATAACTTTGAGGTGGTTTCGTACCCTACCATAATCTCTTCGTTTGTTCTCCACTATTAGTGACTTTGGAGTGACTCTTTGTTGCATGTTGAGGGATAGTTGTATCCAATTATGTTATTATTGTTGAAGCTTGCAATAGTGAAAGTATGAACCCTAGGCCTTGTTTCCTAGCATTGCAATACCGTTTGCTCACTTTTATCATTAGTTACCTTGCTGTTTTTATATTTCAGATTACAAATACCTATCTACCATCCATATACCACTTGTATCACCATCTCTTCGCCGAACTAGTGCACCTATACAATTTACCATTGTATTGGGTGTGTTGGGGACACAAGAGACTCTTTGTTATTTGGTTGCAGGGTTGCTTGAGAGAGACTATCTTCATCCTACGCCTCCTACGGATTGATAAACCTTAGGTCATCCACTTGAGGGAAATTTGCTACTGTCCTACAAACCTCTGCACTTGGAGGCCCAACAACGTCTACAAGAATAAGGTTGTGTAGTAGACATCAAGCTCTTTTCTGACGCCGTTGCCGGGGAGGTTGAGTGCTTGAAGGTATATCTTTAGATCTTGCAATCGAGTCTTTTTGATTTCTTGTTTTATCACTAGTTTAGTTTATAAAAGAAAACTACAAAAATGGAATTAATCACTCATATGCTTCATCTTTTTAATATCTTTCATGAGAATAAGGATTCCGATAATTGTGCTCAAGTGCTAGAAGAAGAATGCATTAGAATGTTTGGCACTAAATATTTGAATGATGAGCATGATTGCAATGTTGTTAGTATGAATTCCTTGAATATCCATGATGCTAATGATATGCAAAGCCACAAGCTTGGGGAAGCTATGTTTGATGAAGATGATATTTTTTGTCCCCCAAGTTTTGATGAGCAAATTTATTATGATGAAAGCATGCCTCCTATTTATGATGATTATATTGAAAGTGGATTTGGAGAGGTCATGACTTTATTTAGAGATGAATCCACTATTTTGGAGGTGTTCAATTGATGAACAAAGTTGCTATCTATGATGATTATTGTGATGACACGTATGCTTTAAAGAATAATGATAACAATGAAACTTTTCATCTTGATTTCAATTTTCAATCCCATGATAGTTATCTTTGTTGAGTTTGCTCCCACTATTAATCATGAGAAGAATTTTGCTTGTGTGGAGAGTAGTAAATTTATGCTTGTAGATCATGAAAAGAATGCTTTAGGTGCTGGTTATATTGTTGAATTCATTCATGATGCTACTGAAAAATATTATGAGGGAGGAACATATGCTTGTAGGAATTGCAATAATATCAAGTTTCCTCTCTATGTGCTTAAAGTTTTGAAGTTATGCTTGTTTTGCCCTCCTATGCTAGTTGATTATTGTTCCCATAAGTTGTTTGCTCACAAAATCCCTATGCATAGGAAGTGGGTTAGACTTAAATGTGCTAGTCATATTCTTCATGATGCTCTCTTTATGTTTCAATTCTTATCTTTATGTGAGCATCATTGAAATCATCATGCCTAGCTAGGGGCGTTAAACGATAGCGCTTGTTGGGAGGCAACCCAACTTTATTTTTGTTCCTTGCTTTTTGCTCCTGTTTAGTAATAAATAATTCATCTAGCCTCTGTTATGATTGTGTTTTTTGTGTTTAATTAGTGTTTGTGCCAAGTAGAACCGTTGGGAAGACTTGGGGAAAGTCTTTGCGATCATGCTGTAAAAAACAGAAACTTTAGCGCTCACGAATTGCTGCCAGTTTTATTGGAGAGTGCTAATTTGAGTTAATTCTTTTTGCAGATGATTAATAGACAAATTACTCAGTCCACCAATTTATTTGAGAATTTTATGAGTTCCAGAAGTATACGTTTGATCCAGATTACTACCAGACTGCTATGTTTTTGACAGATTCTGTTTTTCGTGTGTTGTTTGCTTATTTTGATGAATCTATGGCTAGTAAAAGAGTTTATAAACCATAGATAAGTTGGAATACAGTAGGTTTAACACCAATATAAATAAAGAATGAGTTAATTACAGTACCTTGAAGTGGTGTTTTCTTTTCTTTCGCTAACGAAGCTCAGGAGATTTTCTATTTTGAGTTTTGTGTTGTGAAGTTTTCAAGTTTTGGGTAAAGTTTGATGGATTATGGAACAAAGAGTGGCAAGAGCCTAAGCTTGGGGATGCCCATGGCACCCCAGTGTAAAATTAAAGGACACCAAAAAGCCTAAGCTTGGGGATGCCCCGGAAGGCATCCCCTCCTTCGTCTTCGTCTATCAGTAACTTTACTTGGAGCTATATTTTTATTCACCACATGATATGTGTTTTGCTTGGAGCGTCTTGTATGATTTGAGTCTTTCCTTTTTAGTTTACCACAATCATCCTTGCCGCACACACCTTTTTATAGAGACTCACATGATTTGAAATTTATTAGAATACTCTATGTGCTTCACTTATATCTTTTGAGTAATATAGTTTTTGCTCTAGTGCTTCACTTATATCTTTTAGAGCACGGCGGTGGTTTTATTTTATATAACTAATTGATCTCTCATGCTTCACTTATATTATTTTGAGAGTCCTATAGAACAACATGGAAATTTGCTTTAATATAAAAACTTCCATAGAAGTGCATTGAATACTATGAGAAGTTTGATACTTGATAATTGTTTTGACATATGAAGATGGTGATATTAGAGTCATGCTAGTTGACTAGTTGTGAATTTGAGAAATACTTGTGTTGAAGCTTGTGATTCCCGTAGCATACACGTATGGTGAACCGTTATGTGATGAAGTCGGAGCATGATTTATTTATTGATTGTCTTCCTTATGAGTGGTGGTCGGGGATGAGCGATGGTCTTTTCCTACCAATCTATCCCCCTAGGAGCATGCGCGTAGTACTTTGCTTTGATAACTAATAGATTTTTGCAACAAGTATGTGAGTTCTTTATGACTAATGTTGAGTCCATGGATTATACGCACTCTCACCCTTCCACCATTGCTAGCCTCTCTAATACCGCGCAACTTTCGCCGGTATCATACACCCACCATATACCTTCCTCAAAACAGCCACCATACCTACCTATTATGGCCTTTTCATAGCCATTCCGAGATATATTGCCATGCAAATTTCCATCGTTCCGTTTGTTATGACACGCTTCATCATTGTCATATTGCTTGCATGATCATGTAGTTGACATTGTATTTGTGGCAAAGCCACCGTTCATAATTCTTCATACATGTCACTCATGCATCATTGTACATCCCGGTACACCGCCAGAGGCATTCACATAGAGTCATATTTTGTTCTAAGTATCGAGTTGTAAGTAAATAAAGTGTGATGATCATCATTATTAGAGCATTGTCCCAAGTGAGGAAAGGATGATGGAGACTATAATTCCCCCACAAGTCGGGATGAGACTCCGGACGAAAAAAAGAAAGAAAGGAAAGGCCAAAAAAAAGAAGGCCCAAAAAAATGAGAGAAAAAGAGAGAAGGGACAATGCTACTATCCTTTTTCTACACTTCTGCTTCAAAGTAGCAACGTGATCTTCATGATAGAGAGTCTCCCATGATATCACTTTCATATACTAGTGGGAATTTTTCATTATAGAACTTGGCTTGTATATTCCAATGATGGGCTTCCTCAAAATGCCCTAGGTCTTCATGAGCAAGCAAGTTGGATGCACACCCACTTAGTTTCTTTTGTTGAGCTTTCATATACTTATAGCTCTAGTGCATCCATTGCATGGCAATCCCTACTCACTCACATTGATATCTATTGATGGGTATCTCCATAGCCCGTTGATACGCCTAGTTCATGTGAGACTATCTTCTCCTTTTTTGTCTTCTCCACAACCACCATTCTATTCCACATATAGAGCTATATCCATGGCTCACGCTCATATATTGCGTGAAGATTGAAAAAGTTTGAGAACATCAAAAGTATGAAACAATTGCTTGGCCTGTCATCGGGGCTGTGCATGATTTAAATATTTTGTGTGGTGAAGATAGAGCATAGCCAGACTATATGATTTTGTAGGGATAACTTTCTTTGGCCATGTTATTTTGAGAAGACATAATTGCTTAGTTAGTATGCTTGAAGTATTATTATTTTTATGTCAATATTAAACTTTTATCTTGAATCTTTTGGATCTGAACTTTCATGCCACAATAAAGAAAAATTACAATGAGAAATATGTTAGAAAGCATTCCACATCAAAAATTCTTCTTTTATCATTTACCTACTCGAGGACGAGCAGGAATTAAGCTTGGGGATGCTTGATACGTCTCCAATGTAGCTATAATTTTTTATTGCTCCATGGTGTTATATTATCTATTTTGGATGTTAATGGGCTTTATTTTACACTTTTATATCATTTTTGGGACTAACCAACTAACCGGAGGCCCAACCCAAATTGCTGTTTTTTGCCTATTTTAGGGTTTCAAAGAAAAGGAATATCAAACAGAGTCCAGACGGAATGAAACCTTCGGGAACATGATTTTCTGAACAAACATGATCCATGAGACTTGGGGTGGGCGTCAAGAAACGATCGAGGAGGGCACGAGGCAGGGGGCGCGCCTACCCCCTGGGCACGCCTTCCACCCTCGTGGGCCCCTATATATATCCACGTACCCCCCAAACATCCAGGAGCACCACGAAAACCTAATTCCACCGCCACAACCTTCTGTACCCGAGAGATCCCATCTTGGGGCCTTTTCCGGAGCTCCGCCGGAGGGGGCATTGATCACGGAGGGCCTCTACATCAACTCCATGGCCTCTCCGGTGATGTGTGAGTAGTTTACTTCAGACCTACAGGTCCATAGTTATTACCTAGATGGCTTCTTCTATCTCTTTGGATCTCAATACAAAGTTCTCCTTGATCTTCTTGGAGATCTATTCGATGTAATCTTCTTTTGCGGTGTGTTTGTCGAGATATGAATTGTGGGTTTATGATCAAGTTTATCTATTAACAATATTTGAATCTTCTCTGAATTCTTTTATGTATGATTGGTTTATCTTTGCAAGTATCTTTGAATTATCAGTTTGGTTTGGCCTACTAGATTGATCTTTCTTGCAATGGGAGAAGTGCTTAGCTTTGGGTTCAATCTTGCGGTGCTCGATCCCAGTGACAGAAAGGGAACCACATGTATTGTATTGTTGCCATCGAGGATAAAAAGATGGGGTTTATATCATATTGCATGATTTTATCCCTCTACATCATGTCATCTTACTTAAAGCATTACTTTGTTCTTATGAACTTAATACTCTAGATGCATGCTGGATAGCGGTCGATGTGTGGAGTAATAGTAGTAGATGCAAAATCGTTTAGGTCTACTTGTTGCGGACGTGATGCCTATATACATGATCATACCTAGTTATTCTCATAACTATGCTCAATTCTATTAATTGCTCGACAGTAATTCGTTTACCCACCGTAATACTTATGCTCTTGAGAGAAGCCACTAGTGAAACCTATGGCCCCCGGGTCTATCTTCCATCATATTAATATTCCAACACTCAGTTATTTATTTTGCCGTTTATTTTACTTTGCATCTTTGTTTCTCTTTATCATAAAAATACCAAAAATATTATCTTATCATATCTATCAGATCTCACTCTCGTAAGTGACCATGAAGGGATTGACAACCCCTTTATTGCGTTGGTTGCGAGGTTCTTATTTGTTTGTGTAGGTGCGTGGGACTCGAGCGTGATCTCCTACTGGATTGATACCTTGGTTCTCAAAAACTGAGGGAAATACTTACGCTACTTTGTTGCATCACCCTTTCCTCTTCAAGGGAAAACTAACGCAGTGCTCAAGAGGTAGCAGTCCCATATATCTGTGTACGAGACCTGCTGGGTCCACCTGAGAAGGGGAATATGTTGGGAGGAAGGAGATTCAAAGCACGGCAGCCAAGTGAACTAGTTTTTTTTAAATAAACAAGTGAACTAGTTACATACATAAGCAAATAGTCACTAAAAAGCAAACAGGTTAATGCGTTCTTAAAAGAAATATTTCAGACAAAACAGATAATTATGACACATAGGCTAATGCATGAAACACTCAGATGATGAAGGTGCTTATAAACAGATAAAGTACAACATCTAGACCTTCCTGGCACACTTGATCATGACGTTGCGGCTGTCCGTGTACTCGCCGGTTACGGGAAGCAGACACGCCCTCATGTCCAAGATCCGCCTGTACATGTCGTAGCATGCGTATGCGTCCTTGGCCGCGTAGGTTATGTAGGCTATATTCAGAGGTACCTCCCACGTGTTCAGGTCCTTGCTATCATTGTCTTCTTTCATGTTGGCGTATCAGGGGTCGTTGATGGTCTCAGTGAGGTCAACCACGGAGTCCTTCTCCTTCCCGTTGCCAATGATCTTGTATTGCTTCTGGATGTCGACAAGCTTGTTGCACCAGATGGCCAAATCATCGCGTTCTTCCTTCTCTCCACCATAGCGAAGGTGCAGTCGTGCTGCCGATGAAACGGGTGAATGCTCCAGAACCTCTGATGGCCCTATAGAAGTGGTAGATGAGAACGTCGTCCCGCACACATACCTGGGCGACGGCAATCTGCTAGTCCCTGTCTGGAGATGAATGGATGGGTGATACGTCTCCAACGTATCTATAATTTTTGATTGTTCCATGCTATTATATTATCTGTTTTGGATGTTTAATGGGCTTTATTATACTTTTTATATTATTTTTGGGGATAACCTAATAACCGAAAGCCCAGTGCAAATTGCTGTTTTTTTGCCTATTTCAGTGTTTTGCAGAAAAGGAATATCAAACGGAATCCAAACGAAATGAAACCTTCGCGAGGATCTTTTTTGGACCAAATGTGATCCAGGAGACTTGGAGTGGACGTCTAGGAAGTAGTGATGAGTCCATGAGGTAGAAGGGCGCGCCCAGGGGGGCCAAGCGCGCCCCCACCCTCATGGGCCCCTCGCAGCTCCACCGACCTACTTCTTTCGCCTATATATATACTCTTATACCCTGAAACCTACGGGGAGAGCCACGAAACACCTTTTCCACCGCCTCAACCTTCTGTACCCATGAGATCCCATCTTGGGGCCTTTTCCGGTGATCTGCCGGAGGGGGATTCGATCACAGAGGGCTTCTACATCAACACCATAGCCTCTCTGATGATGTGTGAGTAGTTTACCACAGACCTTCGGGTCCATAGTTATTAGCGAGGTGGATTCTTCTCTCCCTTGGGATCTCAATACAAAGTTCTCCTTGATATTCTTGGAGATCTATTCAATGTAACTCTTTTTGCGGTGTGTTTGCTGAGATCCGATGAATTGTGGGTTTATGAACTTGATTATCTATGAATATTATTTGATTCTTCTCTGAATTCTTAGATGCATGATTTGATATCTTTGCAAGTCTCTTCGAATTATCAGTTTGGTTTGGCCTACTAGATTGATCTTTCTTGCAATGGGAGAAGTGCTTAGCTTTGGGTTCAATCTTGCGGTGCTCGATCCCAGTGACAGAAAGGGAAACGACACATATTGTATTGTTGCCATCGAGGATAAAAATATGGGGTTTATATCATATTTCTTGAGTTTATCCCTCTGCATCATGTCATCTTGCCTAAAGCGTTACTCCGTTCTTATGAACTTCATACTCTAGATGCATGCTGGATAGCGGTCGATGTGTGGAGTAATAGTAGTAGATGCAGAATCGTTTCGGTCTACTTGTCACGGACGTGATGCTTATATTCATGATCATTGCCTTAGATATCATCATAACTATGCGCTTTTCTATCAATTGCTCGGCAGTAATTTGTTCACCCACCGTAATACATGCTATCTTGAGAGAAGCCACTAGTGAAACCTATGGCCCCCGGGTCTACTTTACATCATATAAGTTTCCAATCTACAATTCTTGTTACTATTTATTTTGCAATCTTTATTTTCCAATCTATATCATAAAAATACCAAAAATATTTATCTTATTATCTCTATCAGATCTCACTCTTGTAAGTGACCATGAAGGGATTAACAACCCCTTTATCGCGTTGGTTGCGAGGTTCTTGTTTGTTTGTGCAGGTACTAGGGGACTTGCGTGTAGTCTCCTACTGGATTGATACCTTGGTTCTCAAAAACTGAGAGAAATACTTACGCTAGTTTGCTGCATCACCCTTTCCTCTTCAAGGGAAAACCAACACATGCTCAAGAGGTAGCAAGAAGGATTTCTGGCGCCGTTGCCAGGGAGATCTACGCACAAGTCAAGACATACCAAGTACCCATCACAAACTCTTATCCCTCGATTACATTATTTGCCATTTGCCTCTCGTTTTCCTCTCTCCCACTTCACCTTTGACTTTTCTTCGCCTTCTTCCTGTATGTATCTTTGTTTGTGTTTCCTTGTGCCTTCTATTTGCTTATATCTTTGCTTGCTAAAAATCTATTGATATGGATCCACTTAAAGTGTTCTACTTGGATCATCTTCGATCCTTATGCGCTCGTGCTGAAACCCCAACTAGCCTAGTTGATGGGAAATCTTTAGATGAGCATGCTCATTTTGTGCGTCACTATTTGTCTGAAAAAGGGAGACTCTTATGGGATCAAATAAATTGATTGCTGTGTTATGCTTGGAATCTTTGTGAAATGTATGATTTTACTTGTTGCTCTAAGAACCCTAAAAAACACCTCCCCTACCTATGCGAGTTTAATGATAATGAAGTCTTATCTTCTTATGCAAAGGGTGTTTATAGTTACTACGACATCAAACAAATTGAAGAATTTGTTGCTTTTAAGGGTGCTTATGAAGTTGCTTCTTTGATTGAAAAGTATGATGTTACTCTCTACGAATCTGAAAATTTTGACATACTTAAATATTGCTATGAAAACTATGCTCATAATGTCTATGTCAAAGAATTTATTGAAAGAATGACCGCTGCTTTGGAAGAAAATAATGATATGCATGAATCTATATATAATTATGATTCCGATGATTTGATTGAAATATCTCTTGATGAACATGATGCTTGTTATTCTTGTGGCTATGATGCCAGTATTTATGAAGATGAATTTGTTATAGTTCCTTATGTTAAACATGAGATCGTTGCTATTGCACCCATACTTGATAGTTTCTTCAATGAAAAGCATTATTACAATGATGCTATTATAAAATCTATTAATGTCAATTATGCTAATAATATGCAAAACCCTAAGCGTGGGGATGCTAATTTTTCTATGTCCTCTATTTGTTGCAATGATCATGATTGGGGTGATTCTTCTTTTGATCTTGAAAATTTATTTAAGCCCCATGATGAATATGAGATTGATAATAGTGTTTGCAATATTATTGAAAGTGGGTTTGGAAGAGTGTCAACTCTAGATCCCACATATTTGGAAATTGTTCTATCTTATGATTTTTTTATAAAAGTGGGTTTGGAGAGGTCATGACTTTAGTTAATGTTAATCCCACTATTTTGGAAATTGTTCTATCTTATGATATGCATGTCGATTGTGTTGAGTATATGTTTTGTGATAGCTATATTGTTGAATTTGATTATGATCCTACATGTAATTATTATGAGAGAGGAAAATATGATTGTAGAAATTTTCATGTTGCTAAATTACCTCTCGTTATATTGAGATTGCTATTGTTTCTTTCCGCTTCCTTGCATATGCTGGTTTTTGCTTGCTATGATAATTTTTTTGCCTATAAGATGCCTATGCATAGGAGGTATGTTAGACTTAGATGTGTTTGTCACGTGTTTCACGATTCTCTCTTTGTGCTTCAATTCTTGTCTTTCATGTGACAATCATTGAAATTATCAATGCCTAGCTAGGGGCATTAAACGATAGCGCTTGTTGGGAGGCAACCTGATTTTATTTTTGTTCCTTGCTTTTTGTTCCTGTTTAGTAATAAATAAATCATCTAGCCTCTGTTATGATTGTGTTTTTATGTTTTAATTAGTGTTTCTGCCAAGCAAAGCCTTTAGGATCTTCTTGGATGATTGTTATTTGATCTTGCTGAAAAAAACAGAAAGTATGCGCTCACGAGAATAATTTTAATTTTTAACCAGAGAGCACTAAAATACTGATTCCAACTGAAGTAGATCAATATACAAATTATTTAGGTCTTCCTAATTTGGTAGAATTTTTGGAGTTACAGAAGTACTCGAAACCTACAAATTACTACAGACTGTTATGTTTTTGACAGATTCTGTTTCTCGTGTGTTGTTTGCTTATGTTGATGAATCTATGGCTAGTATCCGGGGGTATGAACCATAGAGAAGTTGGAATACAGTAGTTTTAACACAAATATAAACAAATAATGAGTTCATTACAGTACCTTAAGTGGTGGTTTGTTTTCTTATACTAACGGAGCTCATGAGATTTTCTGTTGAGTTTTGTGTTGTGAAGTTTTCCAGTTTTTGGGTAAAGATTTGATGGATTTTGGAACAAGGAGTGGCAAGAGCCTAAGCTTGGGGATGCCCAAGTCACACCAAGGTAAAATCCAAGGACAACCAAAAGCCTAAGCTTGGGGATTCCCCGGAAGGCATCCCCTCTTTCGTCTTCGTCTATCGGTAACTTTACTTGAGGCTATATTTTTATTCACCACATGATATGTGTTTTTCCTGGAGCGTCTTGTATGATTTGAGTCTTTGCTTTTTAGTTTACCACAATCATACTTGCTGTAGACACCTTTTGGGAGAGACACACATGAATCGGAATTTATTAGAATACTCTTTGTGCTTCACTTATATCTTTTGAGCTAGATAATTTTGCTCTAGTGCTTCACTTATATTTTTTAGAGCACGGTGGTGGTTTTATTTTGTAGAAATTATTGATTTCTCATGATTCACTTATATTATTTTGAGATTCTTTTAGAAAAACATGGTAATTTGCTTTGGCTATAAAATTAGTCCTAATATGATAGGCATTCAAGATGGGTATGATAAAAACTTTCATATAGAGTGCATTGAGTACTATGATTCTTGATAGATGTTTTGAGATATAAAGGTGGTAATGTTAGAGTCATGCTAGTTGGGTAATTGTGAAATTGAGAAATACTTTTGTGAAAGTTGGCAAGTCTAGTAGCATGCACGTATGGTAAACGTTGTGTGACAAATTTGAAGCATGGGGTGTTCTTTGAGTGCTTTCCTTATGAGTGGTGGTTGGGGACGAGCAATGGAATTTTCCTACCAATCTATCCCTCTAGGGGCATGCGTAGTAGTACTTTTCTTCGAGGGCTAATAAACTTTTGCAATAATTATATGAGTTCTTTATGACTAATGTGAGTCCATGGATCATACACACTCTTACCTTTCAGCAATGTGCTAGCCTCTTCGGTACCGTGCATTGCCCTTTCTCACCTTAAGAGTTGCTGCTAACTTCGCCGGTGCATCCAAACCCCGTGATACGATACGCTCTATCACACATAAGCCTCCTTATATCTTCCTCAAAACATCCACCATACCTACCTATTATGGCATTTCTATAGCCATTCCGAGATATATTGCCATGCAATTTTCCACTGTTCCGTTTATTATGACACGCTCCATCATTGTCATATTGCTTTGCATGATCATGTAGTTGACATCGTATTTGTGGCAAAGCCACTTCCATAATTCTTTCATACATGTCGCTCTTGATTCACCGCATATCCCGGTACACCGCTGGAGGCATTCACATAGAGTCATATTTTTGTTCTAGTATCGAGTTGTAACATTGAGTTATGAGTAAATAAAAGTGTGATGATCATCATTATTAGAGCATTGTCCCACATGAGAAAAGTGAAAAAAGAGGCCAAAGAAGCCCAAATAAAAAAATGAGAGAAAAATAGAGAAGGGACAATGTTACTATCCTTTTTCCACACTTGTGCTTCAAAATAGCACCATGGTCTTCATGATAGAGAGTTTCTTATTTTGTCACCTTCATATACTAGTGGGAATTTTTCATTATAGAACTTGGCTTGTATATTCCAATGATGGGCTTCCTCAAAATGCCCTAGGTCTTGGTGAGAAAGCAAGTTGGATGCACACCCACTCAGTTTCTTTAGATGAGCTTTCATACGCTTATAGCTCTAGTGCATCCGTTGCATGGCAATCCCTACTCCTCGCATTGACATCAATTGATGGGCATCTCTATAGCCCGTTGATTAGCCACGTCAATGTGAGACTTTCTCCTTTTTTGTCTTCTCACATAACCCCCATCATCATATACTATTCCACCTATAGTGCTATATCCATGGCATGCGCTCATGTATTGCATAAGGGTTGAAAAGGCTGAAGCGCGTTAAAAAGTATGAACAACTACTCGGCCTATCATTGGGGTTATGCATGAGGGCAGCATTTTGTGTGACGAAAATGAAGCATGGCCAAACTATATGATTTTGTAGGCATAAGCTTTCTTTGGCTATATTATTTTGATAAGACATAATTTCTTGGTTAGTATGCTTGAAGTATTACTATTTTTATGTCAATATTAAACTTTTATCTTGAATCTTTTGGATCTGAACATTCATGCCACAATAAGGAGAATTACATTGAAAATATTATTATGGAGCATTCCACATCACAAATTCTGTTTTTATCATCTACCTACTCGAGGACGAGCAGAAATTAAGCTTGGGGATGCTTGATACGTCTCCAACGTATCTATAATTTTTGATTGTTCCATGCTATTATATTATCTGTTTTGGATGTTTAATGGGCTTTATTATACTTTTTATATTATTTTTGGGACTAATCTATTAACCGAAAGCCGAGTGCAAATTGCTGTTTTTTTTGCCTATTTCAGTGTTTCGCACAAAAGGAATATCAAACGAAATACAAACGGAATGAAACCTTCGCGAGGATCTTTTTTGGAAGAAACGTGATCTAGGAGACTTGGAGTGGACGTCAAGGAAGTAGCGAGGCGGCCATGAGGTAGGAGGGCGCGCCTAGGGGCGCCAGGCGCGCCCCCACCCTCGTGGGCCCCTCACAGCTCCACCGACCTACTTCTTTCGCCTATATATAGTATTATACCCTGAAACCTTCGGGGAGAGCCACGATACACCTTTTCCACCGCCGCAACCTTCTGTACCCATGAGATCCCATCTTGGGGCCTTTTCCGGCGATCTGCCGAAGGGGGATTCGATCACGGAGGGCTTCTACATCAACACCATAGCCTGTCCGATGATGTGTGAGTAGTTTACCACAGACCTTCGGGTCCATAGTTATTAGCTAGATGGCTTCTTCTCTCTCTTTGGATCTCAATACAAAGTTCTCCTCGATCTTCTTGGAGATCTATTCGATGTAACTCTTTTTGCGGTGTGTTTGCCGAGATCCGATGAATGGTGGGTTTATGAACTTGATTATCTATGAATATTATTTGATTCTTCTCTGAATTCTTAGATGCATGATTTGATATCTTTGCAAGTCTCTTCGAATCATCAGTTTGGTTTGGCCTACTAGATTGATCTTTCTTGCAATGGGAGAAGTGCTTAGCTTTGGGTTCAATCTTGCGGTGCTCATTCCCAGTGACAGAAAGGGAAATGACACATATTGTATTGTTGCCATCGAGGATAAAAAGATGGGGTTTATATCATATTTCTTGAGTTTATCCCTCTGCATCATGTCATCTTGCCTAAAGCGTTACTCCATTCTTATGAACTTAATACTCTAGATGCATGCTGGATAGCGGTCGATGTGTGGAGTAATAGTAGTAGATGCAGAATCGTTTCGGTCTACTTGTCACGGACGTGATGCCTATATTCATGATCATTGCCTTAGATATCATCATAACTATGCGCTTTTCTATCAATTGCTCGGCAGTAATTTGTTCACCCACCGTAATACATGCTATCTTGAGAGAAGCCACTAGTGAAACCTATGGCCCCCGGTCTACTTTACATCATATAAGTTTCCAATCTACAATTCTTGTTTACTATTTATTTTGCAATCTTTATTTTCCAATCTATATCATAAAAATACCAAAAATATTTATCTTATTATCTCTATCAGATCTCACTCTCGTAAGTGACCGTGAAGGGATTGACAACCCCTTTATCGCGTTGGTTGCGAGGTTCTTGTTTGTTTGTGCAGGTACTAGGGGACTTGCGTGTAGTCTCCTACTGGATTGATACCTTGGTTCTCAAAAACTAAGGGAAATACTTACGCTAGTTTGCTGCATCACCCTTTCCTCTTCAAGGGAAAACCAACACATGCTCAAGAGGTAATAAGAAGGATGAGAGAATGAAGAGAGTAACCCTAGTAAAGCAAGCGCTCAGGCCCCGATGTCTTGTCTAGATCTGGAGAGGATGAGAGAATGAAGAGAGCAACCCTAGTAAAGCAAGCGCTCAGGCGCCGACATACATATATAGTGGAGTGATTATCTTTTTCTCTCCACAAAAAGCATTTCAATTTGTGTACGTGGCATTAAAGAAAAGAAACTCTCTATTTAAGGTGAGTAACTGTACGAATCCTACTTACTACTAGTACTACTAGTAGTAGTATTGTTCACTTGTGCTCCTCGGCCCTCCATTCATTGAACAACCCCACGGGTGAATAAACATACAATACTAGTATTTATATAGAACGAACAAGCTCAAACTATTTTCGCGTAGTTAAAAGTTGAGGGCGGGGCTTTCCCCGGGCAGTACGCGTGGCAGTTTTCGCGTAGGCGGTTTGACAGAGAGGCGAGGAGGGTGAGTGAGTAGCGGATTCAACTTACTTACTGCTGGAAAGGTTGGGCTGTGTGATTTGATGGCACGTTACTGCTAGAAAGACTTGTGATATGACTACTCACTATAGTCATGAATTACTGGCGGTACGACCGGGGTGATGCCCCCCTTCCGTTCCGCACTCTAATCTGGTGCATGACACATCGACCCGGATGTTGGCTCTCCCACATGTCGGCGAAGTATGTAGGAGGAGTGCGAACCATGACAGCCCAGTGAATCAGTAGTAGAAAACAATGTGCTGATATGGCCATAAAAACAATGTGCTACGGTCCAGACTGTAGCATGTACTGTATAGTACTACTCCTCTTATTTGGATCCTTGAGTTAGAGCTAGTTTGGGTTGAAGTAGCCTCAAATTATCCAAACAGGAGGGGTTAGTTTGAGCTAGTTTGCTCTAACCTAGCTAAAAAAACTAGCCCGGTGGAGAGGTTCTAATTGGGTTAGTTCTCCTCGGGTCCACTAAAAGATAACTAAAAAAATCTCCCCTGCCCGGACCAGATCGCTCCCTCCGTCCCCCTCCCCCTCGCACGACTCCTCTCTGTTCCCCATCAGGCCGCCCGCCCAAGCGCCGCTCCGACGCTCGCCCTCTCTCTCCTCAGGCCGTCCTCTCCCTCTGGCCTCCGCCGCCCTTCTCTGGCCGCCCTCTCCCTCCGGCCTTCGGAGCTCGCCCCGCTCCTCCTTCACCGGTCATTTTTCTCCCTCTATCATGCGCGGCGGCGGCGCATCTACCAGGGAGGTGGCGAGAGGGGTGAGTTTGTTCGTTCCTTCTCTGTCTCACAACCATATCATTGATCTTGCTTGCTCTAGTGCTAATTCTGATTTGGAAAAGTAGATCCTGATTAAACTTGGTATAGATTTGTGGTGCACTCATGGAATTATTTGATGCTACTTGAGGAGGCAATAAATCTTTGATTCAGTTCACCTTTCTAGGTATTTCAGTTTTAGGCTTGCATTATTTCTAGAGGCCCAAAGAATCAGCTCACCTTTCTAGGTATTTCAGTTCCAGGCTTGCATTATTTCTAGAGGCCCAAAGATTCAGTTCACCTATCTAGGTATTTCAGTTTCAGGCTTGCATTATTTTTAGAGGCCCAAAGATTTAGTTCACCTTTCTAGGTATTTCAGTTTCAGGCATGCATTATTTCTAGAGGCCCAAAGATTCGGTTCGTAGTCGTCGGCAAGTGGCCCTGCTACCCATGCCGGTGTCGACCTCAACTCGCAAGCGCCGGCATCGGAGGGGTTCCCGAGGCTTCGGCTCTATAGAGCCTTCCTTGAGAGCGTCGATGACGAGCTCCTCCCTGGGTGCGTGAGGGGCTCCAAGCTCCCTCCCTATTGTGAATGACTTCCGTGATGAGTTAGCTCATTCTTTGTTTCATGGAGTGTATTTTTTGTGAAGCTTGATTGAGGACTTGTATGTTTAAGTGGGACATCTCAATTGTATGGACAAAGTAAAATTTATCATGTTTTGCATGCTCGATTTGTAAAGATGGTTCGTTTATGTCAATTATGAGCGGGAGGAGGCCACACAAGAGCCGTCCACACCAAATCCAGCAGGAAATAGGGTCCAAAGTAGTCAAATGATTGAGAAAGAACATTTATTGTCAATCTAACCCTGCCATCCATACACCTCTTTGGTTTAGAGTTAGTTCAGGGTTATAATCTAACTCTAACCTCTAACTGTGTTAGAGTTCTCCTCGTCTCGGTTCATCGCCATCATACTTTCCCCATTTCTGTGTTTTCAGTATCCTGCGAATCAAAGAGGCCCTTAGACTGGTTTAGGTCCGGTAGTTTTTTATAAACGTGTTATGTCCAAAATTTAATGAACGTGCTTCGGTTTGTACGAAAACAATCTGGTTTCATGTAGTAATTCATTTATTCTTCCGTGGGGGTTTGCATGTAATTCGTGAAGTCTGAAATGTAAAGTACCCCGGCATATGCTTTGAGTCGTGCATGCACTACAACCCAGATGCTCTATGTCCCACATGTCGGCGAAAGGGAGCACGTAGAAATAGCCTAGGAGTACATATAGGAGGATAAATGCGTGAAAAAATATGTACGGCGAAGCGTAGTTGCGGTTCGAAAAGGAGACCTAAAGTGATGATAGGTATAGGTCGCACGCACCCAACTAGTGTTAGTACTAGACATACAACTACTTTTCCCTAAAAAAGACGTATGAGTGCTCAGTACTCCTATTCTATCAACGCGAGTCCCATCTGACAAGAGCGTCCGTGCTACATCTAGCTCTTCTCCCTCGTTTCTCTCTTCTAATTCTAAACTCAGCTGACGCCCGATGGGCGGGGTGGGGATTTGCCGATGGTAGGTTTGCTCAACTATGGCCCCACCTCACAGTGAAAACGTTACGACTGGAATAAAAATGCCATATACTCCTATACTAATAAAACATTAAGGCCACGAGGTGAAGCAGTGCTGGTTATAGGAGGCAAGAAGAAGATATGCATCCGTCGACGACGTCCACCTCCTCGACTCAGTGCGTCGGCCCACCAAACGGCGGCTAAGTAGCAGCGGCTTTCGTAGCCAGGTCGACGTGCTTCTGAACAATGGCGTCCAAAAATTCTAGCCGCTGGAAGAAGGCCAACGTCTTTCTGTCCTTGCTGGCCCTGTAGTGGCCTATGTAGACAATTTCCTCGTAGACGTGGATGTGCAGGTCGACGGTTTCTTGCATGGCGACGCGCTGTGCAGCGAGCGCGGCCTCGAGGTGCACATTCTTCGTCGCGACCTCCGGCACCTGCAGGGCCACCAGGGCTTGAAAGAGTTCGTCACCATGGAGGCCGATGAGGGTGGCAGGCAATGAGGAGACTGGGCGCGCGGGCTGGAGCAGTACGGCAAGGTCGACCGCGCGCTTCTTGACGACGGTGAACTTGCGGATGGAGTTGACCATCATGTCGTCCATGCGAGAGGCGAAGCCAGCATCAGCGAGGGCTACGACGCCGGCGGTCGCCCACACCGTCTGGAAACGCTGCGCGCTGCGGGGCCACAGGTCGGCGCCTTGGATGATTTGGCATAGCGGAATGCCGCTCGTGTCCATCGCCTCCATAGGTGCTTCTGGCTTCTGGTCACTTGGTCTTGGATTGGAGTGAGCAGTGTTGCCCAGAGACTAGGAGTAGATGGATTGGAGTGGTGGGGTGCCTTTATATGAGAATCCAAACTCTGTTGCCTTCACATCGTGCTAGCTCTATTCTGCTTCTCCAATTAATTCCCATTGCATGTAACTGAGGATGCATCATTGACTTTTCAACGTCTCGAGAACCGCTACCCTCTCCCTCCTTGGCATTCAAGCACCTATGGAGGCGACTGCCCCTCGCGTCTATTGCATGTCAGGAGACGTTCCCGTCGACGACGAGGTGCCTATGGTGCCTATTGTGCACTGCGACCAAGGCAGAGAGGAAAACGAGAGAACTACGTATTTATTTACGGTGTAGATTCACTCATTTTGCTCCATATGTACTCCGTCTTGGTGTAGTCTAGTCACTTGTTGAAATATCTAGAAAGGCAAATACTCCTTTCTAGTTTACAGGGCCATACTAGCAAGTAATAGTGGGATCACATAGCAATTTTGTCTCATGCAAGATCCTGGCTATATGCGTGCTCCAAGCTTCACAACTGCCACGTCCGGGTTGCGCTTGGCTCTTCGCCTCTTCGAGAATACGAACAATGATGTTACTACTACTGCTTCTATAATATCGAATCCACTGCTGCATGTCCGTCCACCACGAGCGGGAGGGATAGCTTGTTGTAGTACTACTATAAGCAAAAGCATGTCCTCGTCCGCGAGCCACCGCGTGCATGGGCAAGGGAGAAGGCGTGTAGTAGTAAAATCAAGCTTCTCCTCGCTGTTTGATTTGACGCGACACATCATAGCACTGGCCCCACATGGTTGCCTCTAAACTTGGCTAAGGTTGGTCACAGTGGGGAGTAACTTAAACTAGTAACATGCATATGTACTAGTCTATGTTACTACCTCTATAGTGCATAGTATCATAGATTAGTATCATAGGTGGTCTCAATTATTGCCATGCATAACACATAGTAGCATCACATTTATTATGTTATGGTATCTACCTATGTTACTATAACCATCTCTCTCTTCTTTAATTGTCTGCCACATAAGCATGTTTGCGAGTCCCAAGTGCATGATACTACTTATGTTACCCCCACTATGGCCAGCCAGAAAGACCCGCAGTGTACAATACTCCATTTGCTGCAACCTCTAACATTTACCCCACCACAAATTAAAATATATATTCCCGTCTTGACCAGATGAGCGTGCAAACTACAATCACGAGGCTATTCCTGTCGAATGCCCCAATAAGCGTAAGATACGTATCCGACGGTGCCAGTTTTTGCACGTACACAACAGTAGAAAAAGAACTAGTACCATGGCATATGCTACACCACGGTCGAGAACACGTGCCCACATTACGCCATCCGGGAATAGTGCCGCACTTCGAAACTAGATCCGTCAATAAATTTTGAGCGCGTCTCGTCACATTCCAAATTACTACTACCACGCTATATTTAATTGCAAACCTGTTCACACCGATCACAATGTAAACGGTTTCACACTTAGGACCGTATTAGTAGTACTCAGTTATAAATACTACTATGCCAAGATGACTGCACATTCCTCCTCAACTCCTCATCCACAAAAAATAATGAAGTCAATCAAGCCATGGCCAGCGTGAGTTTTGGGTCGAGAGATTTCCACTAGGGAGAGGCGAGCATGGAACAGGAAGCACGAGAGATGTCACGGCTCGCCGCGAAAGCAGCCGGCATGTCCAGCCTTGCAGCAGTAAAAGCACAGAGGTCCCGCAGCACCGCCGAAGCAGCACGGAGGTCTCGCCGCGTCGTTGATGTAGCAGACTGGTCCGGCCATGCCGCGAAAGCAGCAGAGATGTCCCACCGCGCCGCTGAAGCAGCATGGAGGTCCTGCCGCGTTGCGGTCGCCTGGGAAAATTTCTCGCGGGCAGGCGAGGACTCTTACAGGCGCATGCATGCGATGGTCCATAGCCAGATGGATCAGATCTCCAGCTGGGTGAGGTTGCAGGATGAGTCTACCGGTGTCATCCGGCAACTAGGGGAGGGCAATGCGAAGCTTCGGGCCGAGCACGACCTGTTGAGGGCGAAGACCGCCAGAAGGGCGAAGCAGGTGGAGGAGACCACTACCTTGTTGCAGAGGACGGGTGTCATCGTCGAGAAACTTATGGACGAGAATGCCATGCTCCGCATTGAGCGCAACAGGCTGGTGGAGGAATCCATGGATGCTACCAAGAAGCGTATTAAGGACATGAAACTGATGAAAGAGATCATCGCCGCTCGCCGCGAGAACTAGTCTCCGCAACCTGCTACGCATAAAGAAAGCACAAATCAACGAGCTAGGTCGTTGTATGTGTCTTCCTTCTTCTTTTGCCTTGTGTATTTCGGGCGTAGCCGCATGTGGCTTTTTAATTTCTTCCTAATTATGTAAGACAATTATTATCCACTCTCGTCGTCCTTATATATATTCATCAGTCTTGCTATAAGTCGTAGTAGATGCTATATAGGTCCGTTGGATCTTACATCAAGATCCGTGCAAAATTTTCTTTTCAGATTTTTTTGTTCTCTCTTAAATCTCAGTCGAGTGAGACATTGCCACGCCATTAAACAGAGGCTCGGGCGCCATTAATGAAGACCTTGGGAGAGAGGTGGACGACAAATGGAGGTCAAAGGGCTCTCCTCCCGATAAGAACACGCAGGGGTCTGGTCGCACGCCTCCCGTACTCAAATAGCTACCCTGCACGGTGCCTCCTAGCTAATAAAAAAAGGGGACATGTGTCGACACATAAATGGTAAATATAACGCCCATGGTTTCAATAATACTTGTGTTATCAATTGTAATGTGACATCACTTGTTCCAAAATGACTTTGTTGATTTTTAATGTGTGCATCTTCGCAAATCGGACAGCAAAATTACCACAGCATGTTGGTGCCATGTCATGACACCAAGCCAAGTTTCATGATTTTCATGCGTATTTCGGTTTTATAGGAATTAAAAAACCAATTTTCTCAATGTTTTCAACCGAGCCACGACGCCCAGATGTTTGAATTTCATTCCCATTTCTTGCATGGGACCTAGAAATTTACCCGAGGACACACATGAGATTTTTCAACCAGCTTTGGTGCACTGGAGCTTGTGCTTGTATTTCAAATTTGAATTGTGCACACAAAGGTGACACGTTCCCTCTCAGAACAACGAGCCTTCTTGAGAGAAGCTCCGGTTTGCAAGAAAATTATACCAAAACTTGTTCCTATTCTGCCAAATTTTTTACCATAGCATGGTAGTACCATGACATGACACCATGCCAAGTTTCATGATTTTCAGGCGTGTTTGGGATTTACAAGAATTTTAAAACCAAGCTTCTCAAGGTTCTCGGGCGAGCCACGATGCCTAGAATTTTGAATTTCATTCCCATTTCTTGCATGGGACCTAGAAATTCACCCGAGGACACACATGTGATTTTTCAACCAACTTTGGTGCAGGGAGCATGTGCTTGTAGTTCAAATTTGAATTATGCACATTAAATGACCAGAAACTCAATTAATGTATAAAAAAGGCCAAATGAACCCGGAATAATTCCAAAATTTAACAGGGCACTCATGTAGTTCTATGTTGCCTCTATAAAGAAACTCAAGGGGGGCAGCATATATTGTTTCGCACTCAAAGGTGACACGTTCCCTTTCAGAACCACGAGCCTTCTTGAGAGAAGCTCCGGTTTGCAAGAAGCTTATACCAAATCTCGTTCCAAATCGGCCCAATTTTTTACCACAACATGTTAGTGCCATGACATGACACCATGCCAAGTCCACGCGAGTGTTGGATTTACATGAATTTAAAAACCAAGTTTCTCGATGTTCTCGGCCGAGTCACGATGCCCAGATGTTTGAATTTCATTCCCATTTCTTGCATGGCACCTAGAAATTCACCCAAGGACACACATGTGATTTTTCAACCAACTTTGGGGCACCGGAACATGTGCTTGCAGTTCAAATTTGGATTATCCACATTAAATGTCCAGAAACTCAATTAATGTATAAAAAGGCCAAACGAGCCCGGAATAATTCCAAAATTTAACAGGGCACTCATATAGTTTTATGTTGCCTCTATAAAGAAAATCTGGGGGGTAGCATATATTGTTTCGCACACAAAGGTGACACGTTCCCTCTCAGAACCTCGAGGCTTATTGAGAGAATCTCCAGCTTTGCAAGAAGCTTATACCAAAATTTGTCCCAATTCATCCAAGAATTATATACATATGAAAACAAGGTTTAGATTACCCCGAACATCTCGCCACCTAGACCAATGTACTCTGATTTGAATTCAACATAAAACGAATACAAATATTTGAATTGGAGATCGTATGTTACTTGTAGTTTATAGTGAAATATGATTACTGCTATATGCATGTTTTTTGTTATCAAGATAATATTTAAATGATTGTATAACTTGACAAAAATCGTATTCAAATAAGGAAAATTGATTCCAATTTAGTCCATACGGTAGAGGACAATATATATGTTCATAGGGTGGGGTAAAATGTTCATATATGATGGAAGATCAAAATGTAGGACTACATCCATTATAAACCGCAAGGTCACCTAACGATATTTTCAAATTCAACATAACGTATATTAAAAAATTGAAATTCGAGATCCTGGCATTTGCAATCATATAAAAAGGGGCATGACTCTTTCTTTTGGCGGAAATTGATTTGTTTTTTATTGTTGTTGAGGGAAGTGCGAATCGATTTGGTACTGTACAGGGTAATCTTGTTCTCCTGATTTTTTTTTAGTTTTTTCTTGTAGTTTTTTCAGTGACATTTATAACAATATAGTAAAAGGGGACATGACACTCTTGTGTCTTGTATGAATTGTTTTTTTGTACACGTTAAGTTTGTTCTGTCGAACAAGGAATCTGCGCCTTGTTATCCTGAAATTTTAAGCTCGAGTATCTTTTGTCTCATCTACTTTGAAACTCCCACCTCTTCAACCCGCACCGTGCCTTGTTATCCCGAAATTTCAACATGTGCGAATGTAACACCCCGTATGTAACTTGCCATATTTGTATTCCAACCGTAGCCATTTCCGGCACTCAGTTATGACATTTCCTCGTTGTTGGGTTTTTGTCTTCGTGTTGCTTTTGTCTTTGTCATGCATCTCATGTCATGTCATCATGTGCACCCCATTTGCATACATGTTCATCTCATGCATCCGAGCATTTTCCCCGTTGTCTGTTTTGCATTCCGGCGCTCCTATGTCCTCCGGTGTCCCTTTCTACCTCTTTTCGTGTGCAGGTGTTAAATGTTTTCGGATTGGAATGAGACTTGCCAAGCGGCCTTGGTTTACTACCGGTAGACCGCCGGTCAATTTCGTGCCATTTGGACTTCGTTGGATACTCCAACGGTTAACTGAGGAACCGAAAAGGCCTCGTGTGTGTTGCAGCCCAACACCCCTCCAAAGTGGCCCAAAACCCACCGAAAACCCTGCTCAATTTGGAGCCTCCTAGCTCCCTCTACCTATAAAAAGGCAACTCCCCCGAAAATCCTGGATCCATTCTACCCTAACCCTAGTCTCCTCCCACCTCTCGCCGCCGGACGCGTCCGCTTCGTGTCGGACGTGTCCGACTTGACCCGCCGCCTCCATGTGGCACCTCCCGGTTCGCCCGGCCGCCTCCCTCCGCCGCCAGCCCGCTCGGCCCAGGCGCGGCCCTCCCTGGCCTGCGCGTGTCCCCGCCACCTTCGTGCGCCCGCTGCCGCCTACCTCCTCGCCCGCGCCTCCTCCTCTCTGTCCGACGCTGCCCAGCGCCGCCGTTGCCATCGCCGACCGCCGCTGTACCGGGTCGCCGCCGCGCCGCCTGCTCGCTGCCTCGTCGCCGCCCAGCGCCGACGTCGCCCAACTCCGGCCACCCACCGCCTCCTCCTCGTCACCGGCGTGCTGCCACCGCCAAGTCCGGCTCCCCTCCGATCCGGCGAGCACTGTTCCGACGCCGAACCTCGGGAAGTGCGCCGCCTCAGATCTAGATCCGGTTTATTAGGGTTGACTTCGTCCCAGTTTTCCGTTATTTTTAGCATATTTCATCATGCCATATCTGTGCATCCGTGGCTCCGTTTTGGGCGTGTAGCATATCAAATTGTTCGTCTCGACAAGTACTTCATTTCATCCCATTGCACCATGTTCATTTGAGTTCATCTTGATGCCCTAAATGCTGTTGCAAGAGTGCTATGCAATGTTAGTTTCAGATTCTTATCAGAGTTTGGACATTTGTCATTTTTGCCATGTTTAATGTGTGCCTCCTACGAACTTGAGCCCTACATGTGTTTTGAAGTATGCCATGCCATCTTTACAAGGGTGTATGCCATGTATTTTTGTGATCTTTGTGGTGACTAGCACAAGCATGCAAAGTAGCTTTCGTAATGTTGCTGATTTGAGGGACTTAGAAAACTTATAAGTCTTTGCCCTGTTAATATTTTTATGCCATGCATTCTTGTTGCTACAGAGTGATCCATGCCTCTTTTGAGCATGTTCAGTAAGGATGTTTTGGAGATATTGTTGTACCCTATCCATCCATGTCTCTGTTTGCAATTATGGAGCACCGTAGCTTGACTCAATCGAGCTCTACTTTTGCTACAAAATGTTCCTGGCAGATTGTTTACATGTTAAGCAGTTTTGCCGAGGGTGTTGTAGTTGATCCATGCATGCTATGAGGTTGTTCTTGCCATGGTTAGCTTAATTATCATGTCTACTTGCGGGGTGTATGCTTAGTTTGTCATGCAATTCCTTTAGCTGAGTGCATTGAGCTCATAAACATGCCTACTTAATATCTGTTTTGCCATGTTCTAGTTTTCTGCTAAGTCTGAATCTGTTAATGAAAGTTGCTATGTTCACATGGATGCCATTGTATTTTCTGATCCCTTTTGGCTTATGGTCAGTATGGGACTTTTGTTGTATGCTTTGAGTAGCTTCATGCCATGCTTTTCTTTGCCTTGATATGTTCCTGTAGCATGTTGTTATCTTGCTCTAAACATTGCTTCCTGATGTTAAATTCCTGGCATGTTGTTAATTTCACTAAGACTGTAACCTGTTATCTTTTGCACTTTTGCCATGCTTGTTTGAACCTGCTATTGAGTGAATTAGCCGTAGCTCAGTGTTCATCTTTTGTTAAGCATCTTGAGTGGATTACTGCCATGTGCTTTGTTGTTATGTTAGAGTGCAGTAGCTTATCTTTCTTGATGCATTTAGATGGCCTCGTGCTGTTAATCGCAGATCGGTGCCATATTTGTTTTGCTTGTCATTTGCAAACCATGCATCCGTTTCCGGTGATCTTTATATCGATTTCGACCGAAATCAACTCCTCTTTCCAGTGGCACTCTTGGTTTTCCAAGTTGAGGCCAGGTTCAATCTTTCCTTTCCGAAGCATGCATATGCATTGCATATCACGTACCGCATATCATGCCATGTTTTGCATCATGTTGCTTGTGCATTGCTCTGTGGTTGATTGTGGATCCCTTTGCTTGTGTTCTTGCTTTGGGTAGAGCCAGGAGACGAGTACATGATCGAGGAACCCGTTGAGTACACTTACAAGGATCAAGCTAACGTCAACTCGGAGAACTTTGCAGGCAAGATGACCATACCCTCGAAATCACTTCTATCTTTGCTTGCTAGATGCTCGCTCTATTGCTATGCCTATGTTATGATACCTACCACTTGATTATCATGCCTCCCATATTTCCATGTCAAACCTCTAACCCACCTTGTCCTAGCAAACCATTGTTTGGCTATGTTACCGCTTTGCTCAGCCCCTCTTATAGCGTTGCTAGTTGCAGGTGAAGATTGGAGTTTATTCCTTGTTGGAACATGTTTATTGTTGGGATATCATTATTATATCTTGTCTACTTTAATGCATGTATATACTTGGTAAAGGATGGAATGCTCGGCCTTTTGCCTGGTGTTTTGTTCCACTCTTGCCGCCCTAGTTTCCGTCATACCGGTGTTATGTTCCTTGATTTTGCGTTCCTTACGCGGTTGGGTTATAATGGGAACCCCTTGACAGTTCGCCTTGAATAAAACTCCTCCAGCAAGGCCCAACATTGGTTTTACCATTTGCCACCTAGCCTTTTCCCTTGGGTTTCGCGGACTCAAGGGTCATCTTTATTTTAAACCCCCGGGCCAGTGCTCCTCTAAGTGTTGGTCCAATTTGTCAGCCGCCGGTGGCCACCAGGGGAAACTCTGGGCTGGCCTACCGGAAGTTTGGACAATCCGGTGTGCCCTGAGAACAAGATATGTGCAGCTCCTATCGGGATTTGTCAGCACATTCGGGTGGCTTTGCTGGTTTAGTTTTACCATTGTCGAGATGTCTTATAACCGGGATTCCGAGTCTGATCGGGTTGTCCTGGGAGAAGGAATATCCTTCGTTGACCTTGAGAGCTTGTGATGGACTAAGTTGGGACACCCCTGCAGGGATTTGAACTTTCAAAAGCCGTGCCCGCGGTTATGGACAGATGGGAATTTGTTAATGTCCAGTCGTAGAAAACCTGAATCGTAACTTAATTAAAATGAATCAACTGAGTGTGTGTCCGTGATGGTCTCTTTTCGGCGGAGTCCAGGAAGAGAACACGGTCTTGAGTTATGTTTGAACGTAGGTTGTTCTAGGATCACTTCTTGATCATAGATTCTCGACCGTGCCTTGCCTTTCTCTTCTCGCTCTCATTTGCGTATGTTAGCCACCATATATGCTAGTGCTTGCTGCAGCTCCACCTCATACCTTTTTCCCCACGTATAAGCTTAAATAGTCTTGATCGCTAGGGTGTGAGATTGCTGAGTCCCCGTGACTCACAGATTACTTCAAAACCAGATGCAGGGACCGCTGATACCGCTCTAGGAGATTCGAATGAGCTCAAGTGGGAGTTCGATGAGGACTCAGGACGATACTATGCTTCCTTTCCAGACGATCAGTAGTGGAGCCCAGTTGGGACGATCGGGGTCATTATGCATTTGGGGTTGTCTTTATTTTGGTTCCGTAGTCGGACCTTGATTGTCTCTGGATGAATGTAATGATATTTATGCTATTGTGTGACGTGGCGAGTGTAAGCCAACTATGTACCTCTTTTCCTTATTCATTACATGGGTTGTGTGAAGATTACCCCACTTGCGACATTACTTACAATGCGGTTATGCCTCTAAGTTGTGCTTCGCCACGTGGGAGATATAGCCACATTGTGGGCGTTACAAGTTGGTAATCAGGGCCTTCCCCGACTTAGGAGCCCCCTGCTTGATCGAATCGCTGGCGTTGTGGAGTCTAGAAAAATGTTTTGAGTCATTTAGGATTATATATATCGGAGAGTAGGATTCTTTTTACTCCTCAGTCCCTTCGTCGCTCTGGTGAGGCATCCTGACGTAGAGTTTTGACTCTTCTCTTCTCAAATTTCACTAAAAAAATTTAGGATCACGCAGGTATCTTCGAATCGTTTCGATGGTTTTGTGACGAGAACATTGTTCTTGGTGCCTCCTGACATTTAGGGGTTGTGGCAGTGTCCCGGGAAGTTGAGCTCCGAGGTGTTGTCGTCACAATTTTATCATTGCAGTTCTGGAATACCTGAGTTTCGCCGACATCGAAAATCTCTTTTATGCAGTTGTTGGTGAGATAACCTCGATGCCACCCAGTACTGGGGCAGGAGTTCGGGAGTATTGCCATAACTCGTATAACGGATGCTTTTCGAAGGTTGAGGTAAATGATTTCCGAAGGTTTCTTGGTTATGTGTTGAAGGATGGATACAACTGGATGTAGGATTTGCTAGCTTTGGGTGAGATATTATGCTTCCCCTGTATCCCCAACACCTGATTGCATAACCGGGAGAATTTCGGGAATTTCATAGGTGGGAATTCATGTAGCTCTAGTATTTCTTCTGCGAATATTTGGTTTGCGATTGGTTAATCCTCACCAAGTATTTGTTCTTGTCCGTACCTTGTTGTTTTATTCTTCTACCTCTATCTAAGTGGCTTCTCAATTTATGGAAGTGTGACCATTTAATTCGGAATTCATTCGTTCATTTTGTTCAGATGTTAAGACTATATGTTGCAATTTCGATCCATTTGATTCAGCTTGAATATATGTCTGTCAAGATGCTAACGGATGTCACCCTCTTCAAGATGGCTCCTCCAACGCGTCAGAATCCTGAACCGCCACCACCACCTCCACCTCTGGAGGCATGGCAAGCTGTGATGGCCGCTACCAATGCCAACACGCAGATGCTTATGCAACTCTTGCAAGAGCGCAACCAAGGAAATCAAGGCCATGGCAACTTTCAGAATCAGTTTGCTACACTCAACCAGTTCCTCGCAAACCAGCCAAAGACCTTCAGCAACTGTGTCAAGGCAACAGACGCTGATGATTGGCTCGTGGATATCTGCAAGCATTTCGAGTGCAACAACGTCAGGCCTGAGGACTTTGTCAAGTTTGCTTCGTTCCAACTCAAAGACCAAGCTGTAGAGTGGTATCAGCAATACAAAGATTCCAGAGGAGGACGTGTGATTACCTGGGATGAATTCCGTCAAGACTTCAAAGCTCACCACATTCCTCAGAGTGTTGTTGAGAGCAAGCGTGAGGAGTTCTACAACCTGAAGCAAGGCAGCTTGTCTGTTTACCAGTACAACATCATGTTCCAGAAGCTCGCTCGTTTCGCTACGCAAGACATCCCTGACGAGAAGAGCATGATTTATTAGTTCAAAGGTGGCCTCAGAGAAGATCTCCAACTAGCTCTCGTGCTTTTTGAGCCGAAGAAGTACGATGAGTTTTACAACATGGCACTGAAGCAGGAGACTGCTCAGCTCAAGTGCGATGCTTCCAAGAAGCGAGCCAGGGATGCAACTCCTTCTTCCTCAACTCAAGTGGCAACTAAGCAGCAAAAGTATTGGTTGCCTCCTCCTCCTCCGTTCCATCAGCCTTATCAGCAGAAGAGCAAAGGTGGCAATGGATCTTCCCACCCACCCAACCCAGGCTTTCAGAACAAGACTTCGTCTCATGCTCCAAGATCAAGTGCTCCATATCACCGTCCGCTCTCGGAGGTTACGTGCAACAAGTGTCAGCAGAAGGGTCACTATGCAAACAAATGCTTCAATCAGAGGCATCTTCCTCCTCCTCCTCCTGTGAGATCTGCTAGCACCGCAGTGGTCAAGCATAATCCCAAGTTTGCAAAGGTCAACATGATGAACGCAGCTCAGGCAGATGACTCGTCAGATGTGATAATGGGTAACCTTCCTGTTAACGATATTCCTGCAGAAGTTCTTTTTGACACTAGTGCATCACATTGTTTCATCTCAAGACCATTTGCATCTAAGCATGAGTTGGCTTTACAAGATTTGCATAGACCGTTAGCAGTTGTCTCACCGGGTAAATGCTTGCACGCAAGCAATGTGGTCCCGGATGTTTCCACCACATTGGGCGACTATAAGTTTCTGTCCTCTCCAGTGGTCCTTGGTAACTCGGATATTGATTTTATTCTCGGAATGGACAGGCTTTCTAAGCATAAGGCTCAGCTTGATTGTGCTGCCAGGCAGATTCAATTGACACATTCGTCTGAGGATGTTATCGTCTTTGCCGCTCGTGATGATACCATTCGACTATTTTCTCTCATTGAGAAGGGCGAGCCGGATGCCATCTCTCAGATTCCAGTCGTTTGCGAATATCAAGACGTCTTCCCAGAAGAGCTTCCAGGAATGCCTCCTCACTGGCCAGTTGAATTCGTCATTGATCTTGAGCCTGGCACGGAACCTGTTTGCAAACGTCCTTACAAGCTTGGACCTGAAGAGTTGAAGGAGAAGAAGAAACAACTAGATATTCAAGAGCGTATGGGTCTCATCCGACTAAGTTCTTCTACATGGGGTTGTGGTGTTCTTTTCGTCAAGAAGAAGGATGGAACAGACCGACTTTGTGTCGACTATCGTCCATTGAACAAGAAGACCATAAAGAACAAGTACCCACTTCCCAACATCAATGAGCTTTTTGAACAACTCAAAGGTGCTCAAGTATTCTCCAAGCTTGACCTTTGTATGGGCTATCATCAGATTCACATTCATGAAGAAGATATCCCCAAGACAGCATTCAAAACAAGCTATGGTTCATATGAATACACTGTCATGTCTTTCGGCCTTGTCAACGCTCCTCCAACATTCTCTCGCATGATGAACTTCATCTTCAACGCCTACACAAATGATTTCGTCTTGGTCTACCTCGATGACATTTTGGTCTTTTCCAAGAACAAGGAGGATCATGCCAAGCACTTGAGATTGGTGCTGGATAAACTCAGAGAACATCAGTTCTATGCGAAGTTTTCTAAGTGCGGGTTTTGGCTCGATGAGGTTCTCTACCTTGGGCATATCATCTCCTCCAAGGGCATAGCTGTTAATCCTGAGAAGGTGTATGCAATTGTGAATTGGGAACCGCCTCAGAATGTGAAGCACCTTCGCAGTTTCCTTGGGCTCGCAAGCTATTGTCGAAGGTTCATTGAGAACTTCTCTAAGATCGCGAAGCCTCTTTCCAACCTCCTCCAAAAGCATGTGAAGTATGTCTGGTCGCCTGAATGTGACATCGCTTTCAACACCCTGAAAGAGAAGTTAGTCACTGCTCCAGTTCTGACTCCTCCTGATGAATCCAAACCGTTCGAGGTCTTCTGTGATGCTTCCCTTCAAGGTCTCGGTGCAGTGTTGATGCAAGAGAAGAAAGTTGTGGCCTATACCTCTCGCCAGTTGAAGCCCAATGAAAAGAACTACCCCACTCATGACCTTGAGTTGGCGGCAGTTGTCCATGCTCTTTTAACATGGAGACATCTCTTGTTGGGAAGGAATGTGGACATCTTCACGGATCATAAGAGCCTCAAGTATATCTTCACTCACCTAAACCTCAACCTCAGGCAGACTCGTTGGGTCGAAATGATTCAAGAGTATAATCCGAGTATTGAATATACTCCAGGCAAGGCCAATGTAATTGCTGATGCATTGAGCAGGAAGGCTTACTGCAACAGTTTGATTATCAAGCCTTACCAACCAGATCTTTGTGAAGCTTTCTGCAAACTCAATCTCCAAGTTGTTCCTCAAGGATTCCTTGCCAAGCTCGAAGTCTCTCCTACTTTGGAAGATCAGATTCGCCAGGCTCAACTTCTTGATGCTATGGTGAAGAAGGTGAAGATTGGGATTGCCAAGAGTCAACCCAAGTACAAGTGCTATCGTTTTGATGACAAGGATACTCTATTCTTCGAGGATCGCATTGTTGTTCCTAAAGGTGACCTTCGTAAAGTCATTATGAACGAAGCTCACAATTCACTCCTCTCTATTCACCCTGGAAGTACAAAGATGTAGCATGACCTCAAGCAGTCGTATCGGTGGACTCGAATGAAGCGCGAGATTACTCAGTTCGTGAATGAATGTGATGTCTGCAGAAGAGTGAAAGCAGAACACCAATGACCAGCTGGTCTCCTCCAACCTCTTGCCATTCTAGAATGGAAGTTTGACCATATTGAGATGGACTTCGTGACTGGATTTCCAAAGTCCAAGCGTGGCAATGATTCTATCTTCGTTGTCATCAACAAGCTCACTAAAGTGGCTCATTTTCTTCCTATCAAAGAATCTAGCATAGCAGCTCATTTGGCAGAGCTATATACCTCCAGGATTGTCTCTCTACACGGCATTCTGTAGTTGATATCTTCAGATTGTGGTAGCATCTTTACCTCTAAGTTCTGGGATTCTTTTCAAAAGGCCATGGGCACCAACATTCGCTTCAGCACAGCCTTTCATCCTCAAACCAGTGCCCAAGTCGAGCGAGTCAATAAAATTCTTGAAGATATGCTCAGGGCTTGTGTCATTTCTTTCGGTATGAAGTGGGATGATTGTCTTCCATATGCCGAGTTCTCCTACAACAACAGCTTCCAAGCGAGTTCGGGCAAGGCCCCATTCGAGATTCTCTATGGCAGGAAGTGTCGTACTCCTCTTAATTGGTCAGAGACTGGTGAACGCCAACTTCTTGGCAATGACTTGATCACAGAGGCTGAAGAAATGTGCAAAGTCATTTGTGAAAATCTCAAAGCCACGCAATCGCGCCAGAAGATTTACTATGATAGCAAGCATCGTGACTTGGCTTTCGAGATCGGAGACCATGTCTACCTCCGCGTCTCTCCAATGAAAGGTACTCGTTGCTTCGGTATCAAAGGGAAGCTTGCCCCTAGATACGTGGGTCCTTTCAAGATCATTGGCAAAAGAGGTGATCTCGCCTATCAACTTGAGCTTCCATCCAACTTTGCAAATGTGCACAATGTGTTTCACATGTCTCAACTCTGCAAGTGTTTCAAGACTCCTAACCGCACCATCAACTTTGAGGAGATTGATCTCCAAGAAGACCTGTCTTATCATGAGCATCCTGTTGCCATTCTTGAAGAAACTGAGTGCAAGACTCGCAACAAGTCTATCAAATTCCTGAAAGTGAAGTGGTCACACCATTCTGACCGTGAAGCCACCTGGGAACGCGAGGACCATCTCCGTTCTGAGTACCCGGTGTTTTTCCAGTCCTAGATCTCGGGACGAGATCCTTTCGTAGTGGTGGAGTGTTGTAACACCCCGTATGTAACTTGCCATTTCCGGCACTAAGTTATGACATTTCCTCGTTGCCGGGTTTTTGTCATCATGTTGCTTTTGTCTTTGTCATGCATCTCATGTCATGTCATCATGTGCACCGCATTTGCATACATGTTCGTCTCATGCATCCGAGCATTTTCCCCGTTGTCCGTTTTGCATTCCGGCGCTCCTATGTCCTTCGGTGTCCCTTTCTACATATTTTCGTGTGCGGGAGTTAAACGTTTTCGAATTGGACCGAGACTCGCCAAGCGGCCTTGGTTTCCTACCAGTAGACCGCCTGTCAAGTTTTGTGCCATTTGGACTTCGTTTGATACTCCAACGGTTAACCGAGGAACCAAAAAGGCCTCATGTTTGTTGCAGCCCAACACCCCTCCAAAGTGGCCCAAAACCCACCTAAACCCCCTCCATCATCTAGGTCGTTCTATCACGATCGCGTGGCCGAAAACCATGCTCAATTTGGAGCGTCCTAGCTCCCTCTACCTATAAAAGGCAACTCCCCCCGAAAATCCCGGATCCATTCTACCCTAACCCTAATCTCCTCCCACCTCTCGCCGCCGGATGCGTCCGCTTCGGGCCGGATGTGTCCGACTTGCCCCGCCGCCGCCACATGGCACCTCCCGGTTCGCCCGGCCACCTCCCTCCACCACCGGCCGCTCAGCCCAGGCGCGGCCCTCCCTGGCTCGTGCGTGTCCCCGACGCCTTCGCGCGCCCGCCGCCGCCTACCCCCTCGGCCGCGCCTCCTCCTCTCCGTCCGACGCCGCCCAGTGCCGCCGCCACCATCGCCGGCCGCCACCGTACTTGGTCGCCGCCGCGCCGCCCTGCGCCGGCCCCGCCGCCCGCTCGCCGCCCCGTTATCGCCCGGCGCCGACGTCGCCCAACTCCGGCCGCCCACCGCCTCCTCCTCGTCGTCGGTGTGCTGCCACCGCCAAGTCCGGCTCCCCTCCGATCCGGCGAGCACTGTTCTGGTGCCGAACCTCGGGAAGCGCGCCGCCTCAGATCCAGATCCGGTTTATTAGGGTTGACTTCGTCCTAGTTTTCCGTTATTTTTAGCATATTTCATCATGCCATATCTCTGCGTTCCTGGCTTCGTTTTGGGCGTGTAGCATATCAAATTGTTCGTCTCGACGAGTAATTCATTTCATCCCATTGCACAATGTTCATTTGAGTTCATCTTGATGCCCTAAATGCTGTTGCAAGAGTGCTATGCAATGTTAGTTTCATATTCTTATCAGAGTTTGGACATTTGTCATTTTTGCCATGTTTAATGTGTGCCTCCTATGAACTTGAGCCCTACATGTGTTTTGAAGTATGCCATGCCATCTTTACAGGGGTGTATGCCATGTATTTTTGTGATCTTTGTGGTGACTAGCACAAGCATGCAAATTAGCTCTCGTAATGTTGCTGATTTGATGGACTTAGAAATCTTCTAAGTCTTTGCCCTATTAATATTTTTATGCCATGTATTCTTGTTGCTACAGAGTGATCCATGCCTCTTTTGAGCATGTTCAGTAAGGATGTTTTGGAGATATTGTTGTGCTCTATCCATCCATGTCTTTGTTTGCAATTATGGAGCACCCTAGCTTGACTCAATCGAGCTCTAATTTTCCTACAAAATGTTCCTGGCAGATTGTTTACATGTTAAGCAATTTTGCCGAGGGTGTTGTAGTTGATCCATGCATGCTATGAGGTTGTTCTTGCCATGGTTAGCTTAATTATCATGTCTACTTGCTGGGTGTATGCTTAGTTTGTCATGCAATGCCTTGTGGTGAGTGCATCGAGCTCGTAAACATGCCTACTTAATATCTGTTTTGCCATATCACTACAGGAAACAGTTAATTTGCCGTATGTGGATTACAGACGGCAAAGACCTAAATCCAGACGGCAAAGATTTTGCCGTCAGGAAGCAGACGGCAAACTCAGACGGCAAAGATTAGCCGGCAAAATATACTTTGCTGTCAGCCTTTTGTCGAGATGACGGCAAAGATTTTGCCGTCAGTCAAAAATCAGCTTTGCCATCAACCGAATAATTTACAGACAGCAAAGAAAAGCATCTTTGCCATCAGCCAAACGCCATCTTTGCCATCAACCTCAAACATCACAGACGGCATAGAAATATTTTTTAATCAAATAAAAACTGAACCCACAGTGCACAATTGAGATCAGCTAGCCAATATTTCACGGGATGGTCGACGCGGTAATCAAAACCCACTACAATCTTCCTATACAATACACATTATCGATATTTCCAGATTGAAAAAAACCTAAATGATGTACCACACTAGATTGTACACAACACACATTATACAATACCCAATACTACATGTCTACATCACAATACACAACAATATTACACGAATAGCCTGCAAAAAAACAATATTACACGAATATCTTCTCGATCCACCGCAGCCTCAATCTGGTGGAGACGAACACCACTTCTTGATCCGCCGCTCCTCTTGTGTAGGCCACCGCGGGACGCGCTCGATCTGGTGGCGCCGGCGCCGGCAGTGGCGGCCCCCAGCGGGCAGACGGAGCGGGCGGACGCATGACGGAGCGGGCGGACGCAGGCGAAGGTGGGCGGACGCAGACGGCGCATGGCCGGTTGCTGGGGCGGCGCGCGGCCGGTTGCGCGGGCGGAGGAGGGTAGGCGGCGCGCAGCCGGTGGCACGGGTGGACGCAGGCGAAGGCGGGCGGACATGGGTGGCGCGTGGCCGGTTGCGTGGCCGGCGCGGCCGGTTGCGCGGGCGGAGGAGGGCAGGCGGCGCGCAGCCGGTGGCACGGGTGGAGGCGGGCTCCGATGGCGCGGCGGAGGCGGACGGCGCGCGACGGGGGATGGGGCGTGGAAGCCGGTAGGGGCGGCTGCGGGGGATGGGGCAGGGGCCGGCGGCGCGGGGGTCTGAGAGGAAGGGGCCGGGGCCGGTGGGCTAAGGTGGGGGGCGGCGGATGAGGTGGTGTCCGGCGCCGGTTGTTGTGGATCGAGAGCAGAGAGAGAAGGGAGAGAGACGTGGTGTGGGTGGGTGTCGGGAGGATAAGGGAGAGAGAGATAGTGGTGGGGGCGCGTGGGGCATGGTGCATGGGGGGCGCTGTGGGGTGGGGCGCTGTGGGGAGTTGGGATGAGTGGACTAGATCGTGCCATGTCATCGATCCATGTGATCGATCCGCGTCTTGTGTTTCTTCTTTGTCGTCTGTAAAAAAACCGCAGACGGCAAAGAGCTCACTTTGCCGTCTGCTAATAAAAACACATACGGCAAAGATTCTTTGCCGTCTGCGAGAGCAAAAACTGACGGCAAAGATTCTTTGCTGTCTGTGATTTGTTTCACAGATGGCAAAGTGCGCTCTTTGCCGTCTGTGTTTTTTTCGCAGACGGCGAAGTATATTTTGCCGTCAGTTTTTCTTTGCCGTCTGGTGATAACGGCAAACCTTTCTTTGCCGTCTTGCCTGATGAAAAGCCGACGGCAAAAATGCCCCCTGACGGCAAATTAGCTGTTTCCCGTAGTGTATTCTAGTTTTCTGCGCCATGTTCCAGTTTTCTGCTAAGTCTGAATCTGTTAACGAAAGTTGCTATGTTCACATGGATTCCATTGTATTTTCTGATCCCTTTTGGCTTATAGTCAGTAAGGGACTTTTGTTGTATGCTTTGAGCAGCTTCATGCCATGCTTTGCTTTGCCATGATATGTTCCTGTAGCATGTTGTTATCTTGCTCTAAACATTGCTTCCTCATGTTAAATTCCTGGCATGTTGTTAATTTCACTAAGTCAGTAACCTGTTATCTTTTGCACTTTTGCCATGCTTGTTTGAACCTGCTATTGAGTGAATTAGCCGTAGCTCAGTGTTCATCTGTTGTCAAGCATCTTGAGTGGATCACTGCAATGTGCTTTGTTGTTATGTTAGAGTGCAGTAGCTTATCTTTCTTGATGCATTTAGATGGCCTCGTGCTGTTAATCGCAGATCGGTGCCATATTTGTTTTGCTTGTCATTTGCAAACCGTGCATCCGTTTCCGGTGATCTTTATATCGATTTCGACCAGAATCAACTCCTCTTTCCAGTGTCACTCTTGGTTTTCCAAGTTGAGGCCAGGTTCAATCTTTCCTTTCCGAAGCATGCATATGCATTGCATATCACGTCCCGCATATCATGCTATGTTTTGCATCATGTTGCTTGTGTATTGCTCCATGGTTGATTGTGTCTCCCTTTGCTTGTGTTCTTGCTTTGGGTAGAGCCGGAAGATGAGTACGTGATCGAGGAACCCGTTGAATACGCTTACGAGGATCAAGCTAACGTCAACTCGGAGAACTTTGCAGGCAAGATGACCATACCCTCGAAATCACTTCAATCTTTGCTTGCTAGATGCTCGCTCTATTGCTATGCCTATGCTACGATACCTACCACTTGCTTATTATGCCTCCCATATTGCCATGTCAAACCTCTAACCCACCTTGTCCTAGCAAACCGTTGTTTGGCTATGTTACCGCTTTGCTCAGCCCCTCTTATAGCATTGCTAGTTGCAGGTGAATATTGGAGTTTGTTCCTTGTTGGAACATGTTTATTGTTGGGGTATCATTATTATATCTTGTCTACTTTAATGCATGTATATACTTGGTAAAGGGTGGAAGGCTCGGCCTTTTGCCTGGGGTTTTGTTCCACTCTTGCCGCCCTAGTTTCCGTCATACCGGTGTTATGTCCCTTGATTTTGCGTTCCTTACGCGGTTGGGTTATTATGGGAACCCCTTGACAATTCGCCTTGAATAAAACTCCTCAAGCAAGGCCCAACATTGGTTTTACCATTTGCCACCTAGCCTTTTCCCTTGGGTTTCGCGGACTCAAGGGTCATCTTTATTTTAAACCCCCGGGCCAGTGCTCCTCTAAGTGTTGGTCCAATTTGTCAGCCGCCGGTGGCCACCAGGGGCAACTCTGGGCTGGCCTACTAGAAGTTTGGACAATCCGGTGTGCCCTGAGAACGAGATATTTGTAGCTCCTATCAGGATTTGTTGGCACATTCGGGTGGCTTTGCTGGTTTAGTTTTACCTTTGTCGAGATGTCTTGTAACCGGGATTCCGAGTCTGATCGGGTTGTCTTAGGAGAAGGAATATCCTTCGTTGACCGTGAGAGCTTGTGATGGGCTAAGTTGGGACATCCCTACAGGGATTTGAACTTCCGAAAGCCGTACCCACGGTTATGGGCAGATGGGAATTTGTTAATGTCCAGTTGTAGAAAACCTGAATCGTAACTTAATTAAGATGAATCAACTGAGTGTGTGGCCATGATGGTCTGTTTTCGGCGGAGTCCGAAAAGAGAACACGGTCTTGAGTTATGTTCGAACGTAGGTTGTTCTAGGATCACTTCTTGATCATAGATTCTCGACCGTGCCTTGCCTTTCTCTTCTCGCTCTCATTTGCGTATGTTAGCCACCATATATGCTAGTGCTTGCTGCAGCTCCACCTCATACCCTTTTCCCCACCTATAAGCTTAAATAGTCTTGATCGCGAGGGTGTGAGATTGCTGAGTCCCCGTGACTCACAGATTACTTCAAAACCAGATGCAGGGACCGCTAATACCGCTCCAGGGGATTCGACCGAGCTCAAGTGGGAGTTCGATGAGGACTCAGGACGATACTATGTTTCCTTTCCAGACGATCAGTAGTGGAGCCCAGTTGGGACGATCGGGGTCATTATGCATTTGGGGTTGTCTTTATTTTGGTTCCGTAGTCGGACCTTGATTGTATCTGGATGAATGTAATGATATTTATGCTATTGTGTGACATGGCGAGTGTAAGCCAACTATGTACCTCTTTTCCTTATCCATTACATGGGTTGTGTGAAGATTACCCCACTTGCGACATTGCTTACAATGCGGTTATGCCTCTAAGTCGTGCTTCGACACGTGGGAGATATAGCCGCATCGTGGGCGTTACAGCGAAAACTCCCTCCTCATCCGAAATCGGTCCCGCAGCCCAAACACGCGAAATCCCCCTTCTACCCCTCAGCCGAAAATGTTGGCTCGACGTCGCTGTGTCAAAACCGGTCGGGGTATGCTGGTAACTTACCCTACATTGTAGACAAGCGCGTCCCTAAGCCTTGGCTCCCCTACCTTCCCCTTCGTCCCCACATTCGTACACCGAGGCCGCCAAAACCCACGAAACCCCATGCTCCTCGGTCGGCCTCCCGACCACCGCCTAGCCAGAGACTCTTCCCTGACAACGTCGTCCACCGCAACAGCCCGCCGTCCCTCATCCACCGCACCAGATGAGGATCCGTCGTCGATCTCGCTGTCCCGCCGGATCAACCGCCCCGTCCTCCACCTCCAAGGAGCTACCCCGACGTTCACCTCGTCTATAGCGCCACCTCCATCCCCACAACACCGTCTTTAACTACCCCACCAGAACCATAGCACCCACACCAATTCGTCCAATGAAGCCGAGGCCAACTCGGCGCCATCAAGGAGGTTCTGCACTCACCGCTGCATTTTATCTCGATCTCACGGGGCTGCCGGTGCTCGATACCGAGCAGCCATGGAGGGTCTCCATCGACGGCACCGTCGCTGGCCACTTCATCCACGGCGTCTCTCCCCGTCGTTGCTTCCTCAGTGGCCACTTCGTGCTGCTGCTCTGCTCTGCTATTGCTGTCGGTCACGCTGCTGCTCCGCTCTTGCTCTCGTTTGTGCTGCTGCTCTGCTCTTGCTCTCGCTCGCGCTGCTGCTGCTGCACGACCTCCGGCAGCTACTGGAGTTGCTTCTTTAGCACTCTTTCACGGTTCTGCTGCATGACTTGCTCTCTACTAGTGCGTTCCCTGCTCGAGCGTCTGCTGATTTAGATCACTGCTTCTCTGCTACTAGTGCTGGAACGCCCTAAACATCTATTGCAATGCTCTTCTACTAGTTCAATAAGTTTCGACAGTAAAATTCAGTTTCGACTGTAAAGTTCAGTTTCTTCAGTTAAGTTCAGAGTAAACAGTATTTACAGTATCTGTCGGAGCGGCCATGGCGCGGCTGATGCGTTTTACATCTAGCACTTTTTGGTGATTTATTTTACATCATCTATTGCAGATTATATTAGTCCCACTTCAGATTAACATTGTCTGTCTTGTCCTGCTTCAGCCTCGCCGCCGTATGATAACCCACAAGTATAGGGGATCGCAACAGTTTTCGATAAGAGTGTCGAACCCAAACAGGAGCTAAAGGCAGAACAAATATTCCCTCAAGTTCTATCGACCACCGATACAACTCTACGCACGCTTGACGTTCGCTTTATCTAGAACAAGTATGAAACTAGAAGTACTTTGTAGGTGTTGTTGGATAGATTTGCAAGATAATAAAGATTACGTAAATAAAAAGTAGGGGTTGTTTAAGTAAAGACACAACTAAGTTAGTTTTAATAAAGATCTTTTTGTTATGAGAAAGTTATTTATCCCTAGGCAATCGATAACTAGACCGGTAATCATTATTGCAATTTTATATGAGGGAGAGGCATAAGCTAACATACTTTCTCTACTTGGATCATATGCACTTATGATTGGAACTCTAGCAAGCATCCACAACTACTAAAGATCATTAAGGTAAACCCCAACCATAGCATTAAAGTATCAAGTCCTCTTTATCCCATACGCAAACAACCTGCTTACTCGGGTATGTGCTTCTGTCACTCACGCCACCTACCATAAGCAAATCATGAACATATTGCAAACCCTAAAGCGGGGATCCCTCACACTTGCGCGACATGGAGAGCACCATAGGACATCACCAATAATAAAACATGCAACTCAAACCAATCACGATCATCAAATAACCCATAGGACAAAACAGATCTACTCAAACATCATAGGATAGCCATACATCATTGGGAAATAATATATAGCGTTGAGCACCATGTTTAAGTAGATATTACAGCGGGTAAGATAGAGGTTACACTGCTGCATAGAGGGGGGAAGAGTTGGTGATGATGGTGGTGAAGTCGTTGGTGAAGATTGCGGTGATGATGATGGCCCCCGGTGGCACTCCGGCGCCACCGGAAGCGAGGGGGAGAGAGCCCCCCTCCTTCTTCTTCTTCCTTGACCTCCTCCCTATATGGGAGAAGGGTTTCCCCTCTGGTCCTTAGTCTCCATGGCGTGGGAGGGGCGAGAGCCCCTCCGAGATTGGATCTGTCTCTCTGTCTATCTCTGTTTCTACGTTCTCAGATTCTACCCTTTCACTGTTTCTTATATTCCCGGAGATCCGTAACTCCGATTGGGCTGAAATTTTAACACAATCTCTATCTAGATATTAGCTTTCTTGCGGCGAAAGAAGGGCATCAACCGCCTCACGGGGTGGCCACGAGGGTCAGGGGCACGCCCAGGGGGGGTGGCGCGCGCCCCCCTCCCTCGTGCCTCCCTCGCGCACAGTCTCGCGTAGATTTTTCTTCCCAAAAATCATATATATTCCAAAAAAATCTCCGTCAGTTTTTATCCCGTTTGGACTCTGTTTGATATGGATATTCTGTGAAACAAAAAACATGCAACAAACAGGAACTGGCACTGGGCACTGGATCAATATGTTAGTCCCAAAAATAGTATAAATAGTTGCCAAAAGTATATGAAAGTTGTAGAATATTGGCATGGAATAATAAAAAATTATAGATACGACGGAGACGTATCAGCATCCCCAAGCTTAATTCCTGCTTGTCCTCGAGTAGGTAAATGATAAAAAAAGATATTTTTTATGTGGAATGCTACCTAGCATAATCTTGATCATGTATCTAATCATGGCATGAATATTAAGACACGGGTGATTCAAGGCAATAGTCTATCATTTGACATAAAACAATAATACTTCAAGCCTACACTACAAAAAAATACACTTCCGTGATCATACGTGTTTGTCACAGTAGGTCGCGTTTTCTGTCATGCATGTACATCCATGACTATTTTATGACAGAATCAAGATAGTCATACCTGTGCTGTCGTAGAAGTGTTCCATGACATTACAAAATTATCATCACGGAAGTGTCCACTTCCATGACGATAAATCGCGCGTCACAGAAGTGCTTTCGTCAAGGGTGACCGACATGTGGCATCCACTGTAACGAACACCGTTAAGCTATCGGGTCGGGTTTTGGATCCGATAACCCATTAAAAGCCCCGACCAATGGGGATTTTCCACGTGTAAAATCATCATTGGCTGGAGGAGACACGTGTCAGGTCCGCATTGGCACATGTGTCACTCATCCAATGGGCGAGACGCGCCTATGATATGTTGACACGTGGACCGGCCCATCAAGTTTAAATGGGCAGGCCCAACTGAAGGCCCACAAGATTTTGCGGACAATAATGGGCCGGCCCAACTAAATGCCCACGAGATTTTGCGGACAATAATGGGCTGACCCAGCTAAAGGCCCACAAGATTTTGCGGGCCATAATGGGCCGGCCCAGGTAAAGGCCCACAAGATTTTTGTGTGCCATAATGGGACGGCCCAGGTAAAGGCCCACAAGATTCTTGCGGATCATAATGGGCCGGCCCAGCTAAAGGCTCATGAGATTTCACCGACATTAATGGGCCGACCCAGCTGTAGGCCCACAAGATTTTGAGGACCCTAGTAGGCCGACCCATTAACTGGCTGCCATGTTTTGGGCCAAATGTCGGCCCATATTTGATCCGGTTCATTAATGGCCTGCCACGCTCCGGGCCTAATAGTGGCCCATATGAGATCCGGCCCGTTAAGAGCCTACCACATTCTGGGCCAAATTACGGCCAAGATCAGGTCCGGCCCTTTAAGAGGCTTTGGGCTCAATTATGGCCCATATCAGATTCTTCCCGTCAACTGGACACTATACTTTTGGGCCCACTTGCTAAAGGCCCACTTAGTAATTCGGCCTGATATTAGTTTTGGCCTGTTAAGGGCCCGTTTAACATTTCGGCCCTATATTAATTTCGGCCTGTTAAAAGCCCGTCATATAGTTGGGCCTAACTACGGCCCGGTTTGCATCCGGCCTGCTCGCAGCCGATATCTGATTGGGCCAAACAAGGACCGAGACAATTTTGGCCTGTTAAAAGCCCGTGATTTGATTCGCACAATCATGGGCCGGGGTTCATTTCGGGCTGCTACCGGCCCGTGAGCTGTTCGGCACGTTTCAGGCCCAACCTACATCGTGATTGCATGACGGCCCGATTATGTACCGTAATTTTATGGTTTGGCCGGTTTACTGCGAAGACAGGATATATATACAGTAAAATAACGGCAGCATCGTGAATAAGAAAAAACCTAGACTATACAATAAAGAAATTACAGCATATTACATCCACTGGGCATCAAAGTTCGCCACTATGATAATAAAGCACAAGCAGATAGCAGATTACATACACTGGGCATCAAAGATCGCCACCAGTGCAAATAAACACACCGACAAAATAATATACAAAACCGACAGCACTTCAATAGAGTTCAAGAAAGGTTAGCCCTGTTGGGGAGCTACAACGCAAGCAGCTAAGCAAGATGATGAGACTGCGCTTGTTCAATACTTATATCTTCCTCACTCTGAAATATAAACAAGCAGACACATGACAGGTTTTGCACATAAAAGTATCAGTGCTGACAATTCATCACATTTCTTACTGATGAATAAAGTGACACAGTTTAAAATTGCATTAACACAATATGGTATTGCTCAGGTCAAGACATCGCAGGAAATGACATTGTGAAGGAGTTGGCAGCTTCACGACACCACTGGATTATAGATCAAGAACTCATAAGTATCAATGGTTAGTGTGCTGTAAATTTATACCATTTTAGATTGGGAAATAAAGAGATGGTTTAAATAATAGTAGAATGATATGACATTGTTCATAGTTAAGACATTGCAGAATATGACATTGTGCTGTAGTGGGTAGGTTCACCACACCACTGGATTACGGATGAAGAACAGAAGCATACATGTAGTGCAAAAGAAGATCACTTGCTCTGTATAGTTTAATTTACATGGTATGAAGAAGGAACTTGGTTGTATAACTAAAAACCTAAATTGAGAAAGGACAAAGTTTTGTTTATGAACTTCATAATAAACTTTAAACAAGCAATTTGATGCAAACACCAAAAATAAACAACTGTTGCAGTCATGCCTAACCAAATATATACAACAAAGTTTGAAGGCTTGAGATGGACAAACTTACATTATTGGTGAAGACAGGCTCTATAAAGGCCTTGTCCATGCTGATGGGGGGGCAATTCAAGAAGTTTACCATAGAATCTTCTTCAAAAGCATTGCCTTTATTCTACATTTTGTTAAGAGTAAATATAGATGTGATAATATACGAAAAATGGAGAATATTTAAGATAAGATGAAGAGTGATGCTACATAACCAAGTAGCTATAAATGTAAGTGCAGCGATACAGGCAAAAGGTACAGCCAAGAGCAATGCACAGCTAAACTTCTTCAGTACCAACCGTATGGTAAGAGTAAATATAGATCTGATGTGTAGAAAATGGAGGGCAAAGGAAAATAAGCTGTAGAGTGATGGTACATGAACAACTACCTGTCATTATAAGTACACTGATAAAGGACAGCATGTACTTACAAGAACAATGCAGAGCTAAAAAAACATTGGCATTGGATATATTCTACACTAATGTAACCATTCATACAGATCAGATAATTTGGAGCGAACAATTGATAAGCAAGCTATCATGCATACTGATGTCACATAATGAACCAGGTATGTATGCAAGTACAGTGATACAGGACAACACGTACTAACAAGAGCAAAGCAGCGGGCAGCATATTTGCGATATCCTGTCGTTCTTGTCAAACCTGAATTCTTCTTCGAGCAGATTTCGGAACGGGGTCCTGTTGATCAGGAGGGGTGTGGCGTACCGCAAAACGGAGGAAACGGACCTCCTACGGTCGAAATGGGGTCCTGTTGATCGGGAGGGGTGTGGCGTACCGCAAAACAGACGAAAGGACCTCCTACGGTCGAAACGGGGATCCTATTGACCGAGTGATGTAGGGTAGAGACCCTAATCGCCCGATCTTTCACGAAAGGAGCGGATCCCGGGGAAATCATGAAGAACACGAGAAAAAACGGAAGGAAAACACAAGAGGAAAACACTAAACCGACATGAATAAGTCACACATGGGCTAGATCCTTGAGTACAATGGACGATACACGAATCCACGGACAAGTAGGGATGATACACGGTAACCGGTTCTTCCCCGTGAGGAGATCTTGAATCCACAAGGGGATCTTCCCGTAAAGGGGTCTTGAATCCAAGATAGATCTTCTCCATAGAGGGGCCGCGGTCTCTCTCGTGGAGTAGATCCGATATGGATGAGCAATGCTCTATCTCTAAAATGAGTTAAACCAATGCTAACCCTAGCTAAGATGAATGGGGGGGTCTATTTATAGTCTAAGTGCAAAGGGGGAGAAGTGAAGGGGTACATGGGCCTCGGGCCCGAACACGGCGGGCAGACAGGTACCGGAAATCCGCTAGGGACCGGTCATCCGGTGTCTCAGGAGTTGCCGGATGTCCGGTGTCCTCCGGTCGTCCACTGGTTCCGTTCTGTGATGGGGGTGCCGGACGTCCGGAGGCTCTGGACTTCCGCTGATGTTGGCTCGGGTGCGGTCGCGCCGGTCATCCGGTCGGGGCCGGACGTCCGCTCATTGGCCTCGGATGCAGGGGCACCGGTCGTCCGGTCTGGAACGGACGTCCTCTCGCTGGGGCTCGGCTGACGCTTCAGGCGCCGGACGTCCGGTCCCGGCCGGTCGTCCAGTGGCTGGGACTTTTCCTGCAGCCCTCCTTCTTCTCCGTCTTCTCGTCCTTGCTCCTTAGCTTCTCCATTGTACCTGAGTATGCACAAAATATCCATATGAGGTAGTAGCCATGCTTCATGTGCATCGAAGTGGAGTTGTGAGAGGAGAGATGTCACCTCGGTTTCAAGAGATCTTGCACGTGATCGAGTCATGGGTCCGGTAGGCACTTGATGAGACGATGGTAGGTCCATGGGGATGACCTTGGGATGCTCTGCATCATCTCCCCTCCCTTGGGGAAGATCCGTCCTCGGATCAAAATCTTCATCACCATGGAAGGGAGAGAGATCTTTGACATTGAAGATGTCGCTCACGTTGTACTTGTCACGTGGGAGGTCGATCTTGTAAGCGTTGTCGTTGTAGCGTGCAAGCACCTTGAAGGGTCCATCCGCTCGTGGTCAAAGCTTGGATTTGCGTTCTTGTGGGAAGCGGTCCTTGCGAAGGTGTAGCCACACTCGATCACCAAAGTTGAAGACCATAGGTTGCTTTTTGAAGTTGAGCTTGGTCGCAAGGCGTTGAACTTGGCGCCCGATGGTGTTTCTTGTATCTTCATGCATCTTCTTGAGATGTGTTACACGCGCACTTGCGTCCAAATTGATGCGCTCTTGGAGTGGTAGAGGAAGAATGTCCAATGGTGACAATGGGTTGAATTCGTAAACGACCTTGAAAGGAGACTTGCCGGTTGTTGAGTGTCTTGCTCGGTTGTAGGCGAACTCGGCGATAGGTAGGCACTCCTCCCACTCCTTGATGTTCTTCTTGATAAGTACTCGAAGTAGAGCGGAGAGTGTGCGGTTTGTCACCTCCGTTTGGCCGTTGGTTTGAGGATGGTACGCCATGGAGAAAAGTAGCTTGATTCCGAGCTTGGCGCATAAGGTCTTCCAAAAGTAACTCAAGAACTTGACGTCGCGGTCCGAGACGATAGTCTTTGGCACACCATGTAGACGCAATATTTCCCTACAAAAGAGATTAGCAAAATGTGAAGCATCGTCTATCTTGTTACAAGGAATAAAATGTGCCATTTTTGAGAAACGGTCCACAATGACAAATATGGAATCTTTCCCATTGCGAGTTCTAGGCAAACCAAGTACAAAGTCCATGCTAATGTCTTCCCATGGTTGGTATGGAATCGGTAGAGGCATATAGAGGCCATGATATTGAGCTTTGGACTTAGCTCTGCGGCATGTCGAACATCGGTTGGTGAAGCGATTGACGTCCCGAAACATCTTTGGCCAAAAGTAGCTCTTCGAGAGCGTGGCGAACATCTTGTCGCATCCGAAATGTCCCATTAAGCCTCCTCCATGTGATTCCTGCAAAAGCAACAAACGAAGGGACGACTTGGGGATGCAAAGTTTGTTAGCTCTCATAAGATAGCCGTCTTTGATGTAATAGCGTTCACACGATGTATTCGACAAACACTTGGCATAAGGAGTGGCAAAAGTTTCATCATGCGCATACAATTCTTTGATATGCTCGAAGCCAATGACATCTAACTCAAGTTGTGTGACTAGCATGCATATGCGGGAAAGAGCATCCGCTACGATGTTTTCTTTACCCTTGATGTACTTGATGACATAGGGAAAAGACTCAATGAATTCACTCCATTTAGCATGATGCTTGTTCAACTTAGTTTGACCCTTAAGATACTTGAGAGTCTCATGATCGGTATGAATGATAAACTCATGCGGACGAAGGTAATGTTCCCATTCGTGTAAAACGCGGACTAAAGCATATAGCTCTTTGTCATAGATGGGATAGTTGAGTTGCACTCCGGAAAGTTTCTCACTAAAGTAAGCTATGGGGCGCTTCTGTTGCGTTAACACGCCTCCTATGCCATTACCGCTAGCATCACAATGAATCTCAAAAGGCTTGTCGAAGTTGGGTAAAGCAAGCACGGGAGCATGAGTAAGCAAATTCTTAAGCTCATTGAATGCGGTATCTTGGGATGGTCCCCAAATAAACGGCGCATTCTTCTTGCTCAAAGCATGCAAAGGCAAAGCAATGGTGCTAAAATCCTTCACAAAGCGACGATAGAAACCCGCAAGACCAAGAAAACTACGCACTTGATGCAAGTTGGTTGGTTGCGGCCAAGTCTTAATAGCATTGATCTTTGATTCATCTACATGAACACCCTTAGAAGAGACAACAAAACCCAAGAAAACAAGCTTATCAACACCAAAAAGGCATTTCTCCATATTAGCATAGAGTCGCTCTTTTCGAAGAGTTTGCAAAACGGTGCGGACATGGGTGACATGCTCTTTGATAGATTTGCTAAACACAAGAATGTCATTGAAGTAAACCACAACAAATATACCAATGTAAGGGCGAAATACATGATTCATAAGGCGCATAAAAGTGCCTGGTGCTTCCGAGAGACCCATAGGCATGACTAACCACTCATACAAACCAAACTTGGTTTTGAATGCAGTTTTCCATTCATCACCGTCTTGTATGCGGATTTGATAGTAACCACTCTTAAGATCAATTTTGGAAAATGTAGTGGCACCACTAAGCTCATCTAGCATATCATCTAGGCGTGGAATGGGATACCTATAACAAATGGTGATAGCGTTGATAGGTCTACAATTGGAGCACATGTGAAAACTACCGTCACGTTTTGGCACAAGAATGACAGGTATGGCACAAGGGCTCAAACTTTCACGCACATGTCCATGGTCTATGAGATTCTTTACTTGCCTTTGGATTTCTTTGGTTTCTTCGGGGTTGACACGGTAGGGAGCTTTGTTCGGAAGCGGTGCTCCGGGGATGAGGTCGATGCGGTGCTCAATGCCTCATAGTGGAGGTAGTCCCGGAGGTAACTCATCGGGGAAAACATCTTGAAATTCCTGCAAAAGAGAAGACAACACTAGAGGAAGAGTGTGAGAAGTGTTAGTTTGTGGTGTGTTGTCCTTGCACACGAGGACGCAGTGTAGGACACTAGATGGGTTCTCACACACTTCTCTCATCTCACGTTTGGTGGCAAATAGAACTAGGTTCTTGTTTTCGCTCATCGTGGAGGCACTCAATTTGGGCTTGTGGCGCTCACTCTCTTTTTGGTGGCTCACTCTCTCACCATTCTCTCCACGATGGGTGGCTTGCTTATCGGCGATCACTTGGCTTGGAGACATAGGTCATGACACAAACTCCTTTCCTTGCATCTTGAAGCTATAGTGGTTTGTACGTCCATTGTGGACGACTCCTCTATCGAATTGCCATGGCCGTCCAAGGAGAAGATGGCAAACGGTCATTGGGATGATGTCGCACTCCAAGGTGTCTTCGTAGGCGCTGATTTTGAAGGACACTTGTACTCGGTGCTCGACTTGGATAGTGCCGGAGTCACTAAGCCATTGCACTTTGTATGGATGTGGATGCTTCGTCTTGGGCAATTGGAGCTTGGAGCAAAGTTCTTCACTTGCGAGATTGTGACAACTCCCTCCATCGATGATGACCTTGACGGATCGTCCATTGATGCCGGCCTTGGTGTGGAATATGGTGCATCTTTGGTCTTCTTCTTGGTGATGTTGGAGAGTCAAGACTTTGGAGACAACAAGTGCGGGACTTGAGTCTTCATCACAAAAGACTTGTTCTTATTCATTGTTCACTTGGTGGTGCATGGCGACTTGCTCAAGGGCTTCCATTTCTCCTTCGCTCATGGAATCATAAGTGCCATCGTCGTTGAATATCATGGTGCGCTTGTTGGTGCACTCATAGGACTTGTGGCCTCGGCCTCCGCAAGTGAAACACTTGAAGGAACTCGTCTTGACGGTCTCATCGGTTGGGGTAGATGATGATGAAGCTCTCGGCTTGAAGTTTCTCGTAGGAGGATGGCTTGTAGCTGACGAAGCTTTCTTGGAAGTCGGCTTGTCGATGTTGGAAGTAGAGGGTCTTGTAATCGGTGTTGGAGTTGTTGAAGCTTGGTTATTGGAGAAGCCGTAGGACTTGGATGAGAACTTGGCATACTTGAAATCATCTTGCACTTGGCTTTCCGCTTTGGTAGCTTGGTGCACTAGCTCGATGAGATTTGAGTATGGTTGGAAGTTGGCGATCTTCTTGATAGGATGATTGAGTCCATTCAAGAAACGTGCCATAGTTTGCTCATCATCTTCCGTCACATTGGATCTTATCATTACAATCTCCATCTCCTTGTAGTATTCTTCAACGCTCTTGGTTCCTTGCTTGAGTTGTTGGAGTTTCTTGAAGAGGTCATGGTTGTAGTAGGTAGGCACGAAGCATGCTCTCATGACATCCTTGTGCCCAAGTAGTGATGGGTGGTTCGCCTCTTGCCTCGCGGCGCTCTACGATTTGTTCCCACCAAATGAGGACATATTCTTGGAACTCAAGGGATGCCATCGCGATCTTCTTCTCTTCGTCATAATTGTGCAAACGGAAGATGTTGTCAACTTTCAATGCCCATGAAAGGTATTCTTCGGGATCGTTGCTTCCGTTGAACTTGGGCATGGTGAACTGGAGCTTGCCGTAGCGTTTCTCTTCATTGTGTTGGGGTCGGGGATGATGACGCCCATGTTGTAGATGATTGATCAACTCATGGTGCTCTTGACGGGGAGGGTTGTCAACCTCGTGTTGCTATTGTCGCGGAGGATTCCCATTGTCGTCATGCTCTTGATGAACTTGATGGTCTTGGCGAGCTTGTGGAGGAGCGCGTCGAGCTCGAGGAGGAACTTGACGATGCATGAGAGCTTGAAATCGTCATTCTTGAATTTCTTCGCGAAATGCTTCCTCTTGTTCATGGGCTTGTCGGCCTCGGTCGGCAATGGCTCGACTCGCATTGCGTAGAGCTTGTTGCGCCTCAAGTGCTTGAGCGTCACAAAGTATTTTTTCTTGACGTTGAGCCTCGGCATCTTGTGCATGTTGGTGTAGACGCGCGCGTTCTTCCTCTTCATGTTGGCATTGTTGTTGCCGTTCTCGAGCTAGCGCAAAGGCTTCTTCGGCTTGACGTCGTCGGCGCTCTTGAGAGTCAGTGTCTCGGAGTGGATTAAGGTTTGCTTGACGGTCGGTGCGCGCGGCTCGACGAAGAGTGTTCGATGTCGGTGTACTTGAGCCACAGAGGGTAAAGTCAGAATGGCAACTTGAACGGCTCCTTCTTGAAGTGGAAGAAGAGCGGTTGAGCAACAAAGCGCGAATCCCGTCCATCCTTGCGTCATTCTCTTGCTTGTGATCGACGAGCCTGTGGTCGAAGTAGTCCCTTGTACGTTGCTCGGAAAGTTGCAAGTCGGCGGCAAGGTTGTCGATGCATTCACTCATAGCTTGTTGCTCTTGATGCAAAGCATGTTGTGCACCAAAGAGGTGACTCTTGGTGACGAAGGAGTTCACGTCGTCGTCTTGCTCCATGAAGAGTGGGTTGGTAGAAGTACTTGGCCTATCCATCATCCCAAGACAAGTGTGAGTGGTAGAAAGAGAAGAACGAATACCAAAATGTACCTTGACCGAAGTTGAAAGTTAATCGATGATCAATCCAATGTAGGACAAGGAAATAGCCCAATTGGTACGAATTCTCGTCGGTTTCTCACACCTACACAAGTAAAATCTTATGATGGAGCTTGGTTAGGATGGTGGCACAATTTTTTAATGTGAATGTAAGCAAGATTCAATAATGTTGGAGAAGATTCGCAAGATGCAATGCAACAAGTAGACCAAGCATATACGATACACGGAAACACACGCGCAAAAAGATAAGTGGGGTTGTGCAACCAAGGGTGAGCGAAAATGTGGAATCCACAAAAATGCTCTTGTTGCACAACACTAGAGAGACGCTAGCACGATTGCATGATAGGCGGATACAAGAACTTGTGCACAACCTACTTAGCAAAAATGCAACGACTTCTATCCCAAATATGTTTTATGCAAGGTGTTGCTATGATATGATCCAAGATGATCGAGTATGACAATATTAATGTTGTATGATGCTATGGTACTTGCTTAAAAGCTCTTTGCTTATCTTTCCTCTTTGCTTAAAAGCTTGGTTGGCTCTTTGATGTTTGAGCTCTTTTCTCTTGCAATGCTTGATGAACCAAGATAGCAAGTGAGTATGCGATGACAACTTTGTGACACAAGAGATGATACCAATATAGGCAACAATGATGTATGTGTGCTATGGGAAGTATGATCACTAATGTGCACAAGTCTCGTTGCCGGCAATACTCAATGGCTAGTCTCGATGGGTAAGCAACGCAAAGGGAGTAAGGCTATGATGGCTATCAATGTAATGGCAAGAGTGATATGTCCAATACCAATATGAGGTTACTAGTCTTGCTTCTGGTATGGTGTCAAAATGGTGGCACGAATACCATGTCGTTGTTGATGACGTGTCCGTGGCGAAAATGAGCGGCGGTGATGTCAATGTCGAACCGTACCTAGATAGCCGAAACCCAAAAGGATACGGTACCGCAACTCAAATTCTCAAAACCAAGTGCGAGCAAAATCGCCGGAGTAGGTAGCGGGTAAGTGGTGGTGTGGGTTGGGATATTGGAACGGTTTGCGGAAGTCGGAGGTGGTGTAGCAGATGATGTGGTGGAGGTAGCGGTCGTCCGGAAGTGGACGGATGTCCGGTCGCCGGACGTCCGGTAGGGTCGGAAATCCGCTAGTTGCTGCTCGGTGTAGAGGTTCCGGTCGTCCGGTCACAGTCGGACGTCCGGTGGTTCCTGGGTCGTCGGACGTCCGGTGAGTTGCGGTCGTCCGGTGGGTCGGGGTCAAAGCGAAATTTCAGATCCGGGAGGCGGTTTTGGGCAGAATATGGGAGGGATTTCGAGGTGGAGATGGTGGGGGAAGGCTAGATCCACTTGCAACACCACAAATTCACAGATCAAAACCAACAAAACATCATCAAAACTCACAAAACACAAGAAATTTTTTTGGGGCTATTTTTGTGGGGATTTTCGGGTTAGGACGAAAAACAACAAAATCAAGCTAGAAAATGAAGAGGGGGCTCTGAAATCGTCATCAACCATGCTCATGATACCAAGATGATGTAGGGTAGAGACCCTAATCGCCTGATCTTTCACGAAAGGAGTGGATCCCGGGGAAATCACGAAGAACACGAGGAAAAAATGGAAGGAAAACACAAGAGGAAAACACTAAACCGACATGAATAAGTCACACATGGGCTAGATCCTCGAGTACATAGGACGATACACGAATCCACGGACAACTAGGGACGATACACGGTAACCGGTTCTTCCCTGTGAGAAGGTCTTGAATCCACAAGGGGATCTTCCCGTAAAGGGGTCTTGAATCCAAGATAGATCTTCTCCGTAGAGGGGCCGCGGTCTCTCTCGTGGAGTAGATCCGATATGGATGAGCAATGCTCTATCTCTCAAATGAGCTAAACCAATGCTAACCCTAGCTAGGATGAATGGGGGGTCTATTTATAGTCTAAGTGCAAACGGGGCGAAGTGAAGGGGTACATGGGCCTCGGGACCGAACACTGTGTGCAGACAGGTACCAGACGTCCGCTGGGGACCGGTCGTCCGGTGTCTCAGGAGCTGCCGGACGTCCGGTGTCCTCCGGTCGTCCGTTGGTTCCGCACTGTGATGGGGGTGCCGGACGTCCGGAGGCTCCAGACTTCCGCTGATGTTGGCTCGGATGCGGTCGCGCCGGTCGTCCGGTCGGGGCCGGACGTCCGCTCATTGGCCTCGGGTGTAGGGGCACCGGTCGTCCGGTCTGGACCGGACGTCTGCTCGCTGGGGCTCGGCTGACGCTTCAGGCGCCGGACGTCCTGTCCCGGTCGGTCGTCCGGTGGCTGGGACTTTTCCTGCAGCCCTCCTTCTTCTCCGTCTTCTCGTCCTTGCTCCTTAGCTTCTCCATTGTACCTGAGTATGCACAAAGTATCCATATGAGGTAGTAGCCATGCTTCATGTGCATCGAAGTGGAATTGTGAGAGGAGATATGTCACCTCGGTTTCAAGAGCTCTTGCACGGGATCGAGTCATGGGTCCGGTAGGCACTTGATGAGACGATGGTAGGTCCATGGGGATGACCTTGGGATGCTCCGCATCACCAGGAGGGGTGCGGCGTACCGCAAAACGGATGAAATGGACCTCCTACGGTCGAAACGGGGGTCCTGTTCATCGGGAGGGGTGTGGCGTACCGCAAAACGAGACTCCACGGGATACTGTTCATCTCCAGCGTCGACCTCCTCCAGCCTCCACGGGCTACCGTTGACCTCCTCTAGCCTCCACGGGCTCATGTTCATCCAGCCTCCACTGCATGCTACTCCACCAGCTACTGTTCAACCACCCCTCCACGGGCACCCCTCCACCGTCTACTATTCATCCAACCCTCCACACCACGGGGTCCTGTTCAACCACCCCTCCACGGGCACCCCTCCACGGGCACCCCTCCACCGTCTACTGTTCATCCAGCCCTCCACACCATGGGGTCATGTTCATCCAGAGGCAACGCCACCGCTCACTGTTCGTCCAACACCCCCCCCCCCGCAACGCTCACTATTCATCCAATCGATCGGCTTTAGTTAGCAGCAGTAGCGAAGGAATCGCTCGATCGGGTTCAGTTAACAGCCATCGATCTATCGCTCGGGTTTAGTAACGTGTAGCCTACAGTGCAATCGCTCGGGTTCAGTTAGAGCCCAACGCCTCGCTCGGGTTCAGTTAGAGCCAACGCCTCGCACACACGCGCGTACGTGTACGAGAGAAACACGCATCGCTCAGCCCCCGACCTCCCACCGTAACCGGGAACTCCCTGAAATTTTCCTCCCCCTCGCTTCTACCATGGTCTTTTCCATCATGGACGGCCCAAAGAATGTCATGCAGCTGCGTCTCCTGCCCGCCCAGGACGAAAAGCCCATTTTCTGTCATGATATTTTGTCATAGAAATAGGAGCCCACCACATCTATGATGATACCGGGTTTTGTCACAATTATCGTCATAGAAGTGTCATATGTATGATAGAAAAAAATTTCGTTTGGCCCAAAATGTCACGGATGTGTCTTTTTTTGTAGTGCTACTAATAAAGCAATCATGTCTTTTCAAAATAACATGGCCAAAGTAAGTTATCCCTACAAAATCATATAGTCTGGCTATGCTCCATCTTCACCACATAAAATATTCAAATCATGCACAACCCCGATGACAAGCCAAGAAATTGTTTCATACTTTTGACGTTCTCAAACCTTTTCAACTTTCATGCAATACATGAGCGTGAGCCATGGACATAGCACTATAGGTGGAATAGAATGGTGGTTGTGGAGAAGACAAAAAGGAGAAGATAATCTCACATCAACTAGGCGTATCAACGGGCTATGGAGATGCTCATCAATAGATATCAATGTGAGTGAGTAGGGATTGCCATGCAACAGATGCACTAAGAGCTATAAGTTTATGAAAGCTCAAACTGAAAACTAAGTGGGTGTGCATCCAACTTGCTTGCTCATGAAGACCTCGGGCATTTGAGGAAGCCCATCATAGGAATATACAAGCCAAGTTCTATAATGAAAATTCCCACTAGTGTATGAAAGTGATAACTCAAGAGTCTCTCTATATGAAGAACATGGTGCTACTCTGAAGCACAAGTGTGGTAAAAGGATTGTAACATTGCCCCTTCTCTCTTTTTCTCTCATTTTTTTTGTTTTGTTTTGTTTTTGTTTTTTTGGTGGGCTTCTTTGGCCTCTCTTTTTTATTTGGGCTTCTTTGGCCTCTTTTATTTATTTTTAAAGTCCGGAGTCTCATCCCGACTTGTGGGGGAATCATAGTATCCATCATCCTTTCCTCACTCGGGCAATGCTCTAACAATGATGATCATCACACTTTTATTTACTTACAACTCAATACTACAACTTGATACTGGAACAAAGATATGACTATATGAATGCCTCCGGCGGTGTACCGGGATGTGCAATGATCTAGCGTAGCAATGGCATCAAAAAACGGACAAGCCATGAAAACATCATGCTAGCTATCTTACGATCATGCAAAGCAATATGACAATGATGCTCAAGTCATGTATATGATGATGATGGAAGTTGCATGGCAATATATCTGGGAATGGCTATGGAAATGCCATGATAGGTAGGTATGGTGGCTGTTTTTAGGAAGGTATATGGTGGGTTTATGGTACCGGTGGAAGTTGCGCGGTACTAGAGAGGCTAGCAATGGTGGAAGGGTGAGAGTGTGTATAATCCATGGACTCAACATTAGTCATAAAGAACTCACATACTTATTGCAAAAGTCTATTAGCTATCGAAACAAAGTACTACGCACATGCTCCTAGGGGGATAGATTGGTAGGAAAAGACCATCGCTCGTCCCCGACCGCCACTCATAAGGAAGACAATCAATAAATAAATCATGCTCCGACTTCATCACATAACGGTTCACCATACGTGCATGCTATGGGAAACACGAACCTCAACACAAGTATTTCTACTAATCCGCAACTACCCACTAGCATGACTCTAATATCACCATCTTTATATCGCAAAAATATTGCAAGTAATCAAACATATCATATTCAGCGATCCACAAGTTTTATGTAGGATTTTATGACTAACCATGTGAATGACCAATTCCTGTCAACCCTCTAAATAGATATAAGTGAAGAAAGAGAGTTTAAATCTTTTTACAAAAGATATGCCCATGCTCTAACAAATATAAGTGAAGCAAAAGAGCATTCTACAAATGGCGGTTTTCTATGTGAAGAGAAACATGCAATCCGAACTTCAAATGATATAAGTGAAGCACATGAAGCATTCTATAAAGTCATGCTCAAAAGATATAAGTGAAGTGCAAAGAGCATTCTATAAATCAACCAAGGACTATCTCATACCACCATGGTGCATAAAAGAAAAGTTAAAACTAAATGCAAAAGACGCTCCAAGATTGCACATATCGCATGAACGAAACGAATCCGAAAACATACCGATACTTGTTGAAGAAAGATGGGATGCCTTTCGGGGCATCCCCAAGCTTAGACGCTTGAGTCTCCTTGAATATTTACTTGGGTTGCCTCGGCATCCCCAAGCTTGATCTCTTTCCTCTCTTCCTTCTTCTCATATAGAGACCTTCTCGATCATCGAACACTTCATCCACACAAAACTTCAACAGAAAACTCGGTAAGATCCGTTAGTATAATAAAGCAAATCACTACTCTAAGCACTGTTGCAAACCAATTCATATTTTGTTTTTGCATTGTGTCTACTGTAATATAGCTTTTGCATGGCTTAATCCACTGATAGGAATTGATAGTTTCATCAAAACAAGCAAACTATGCATAAAAATAGAATCTGTCTAAAACAGAACAGTCTGTAATAATCAAAACATTCACCATACTTCTGATACTTGAAAAATTCTGCCAAAATTAGGGGAAATAAAAAATTTGTATAGAAAGACAATGCAAAAAGAACCAGAACCATTTGACGTTCCAGTAAAAAAATGTAAAATAAGGCATAGCCTAGTGGTGGGAAGGGGCTGATGCCTTCCCACCCACCCAGGTTCAAGGCATGGTACTTGCAATTTGGGTTTTTTGCACCAATTATACTGTATGGGGTTCCCTTACAGTCTTTCTGTCAAAAAAATGTAAAATCGCGCACTACAGCCAAAGTTCTGTCCTGCACCGTACAAACTAACAAGCAAAGTAAACATCCTAAAGGCAAATCTTGGCAAATTATTTTTATAATACAATGGAATTGTACAAGGGGATAATTATTTTTGTTGAAAAGTTTATGTAATCAAGATTCACAAAGTTTCTGTGAGCATGAACAAAGTTCAAGGCTAGCTCCCATTTCAACAATGCTGGTCTTTCTCACTTTCGCTTTTCTTTTTGAAAAGTTTCGGGTTCCCCTCTTTATTTTTTTGTTTTTAAACTATATAAAATCACACATCAGAAATAAATGACTCTCTAAAACTTCCGGGTTGTCTCCTTGGCAGCGCTTTCTTTAAAGCCATTAAGCTAGGCATATAGTGCTCAAGTAATGAATCCACCCGGATCCCAAGGTATATCAAAGCCAATTTTAAGTAACAATGATTTGTAATTTAGTAGTGAGCACAAAGTAACATATATCATGCAACAACGAAGTCTAACTCTCTTCCTATGCATCGGATGTCATAAAAGAACAATTCATGCACACATAGTAAAGGCCAATGCATAGTATAATCGGTTTCTTGCAATTTTATCATGTTGGAAACATACAGAGGTGGAGATATAGTTCCTCTCTCATAATAATTGCAAGTAGGAGCAGCAAGCACACGCATATTATATCTATCAAAATCATCATGTGTAATAGTAGAACGCAACCCATCAATATAATCCTTAATAAGGGTAAACTTCTCCGATATAGTGTAGTTGGGAGAATTCAAAAAGATAATAGGAGTATCATGCGTGGGTGCAATAGCAACAATTTCATGTTTAACATAAGGAACTATAGCAAGTTCATCTCCATAAGCATAATTCATATTGACATCTTGGCCACAAGCATAGGAAGCATCATCAAAAAGGGATATTTCAAGAGAATCAACGGGATCATAACAATCATCATAGCAATCATCCTTCGGTAAGCACGAAGGGAAATTAAACAATGTATGAGTTGAAGAGTTACCCTCATTAGAAGATGGGCATGGGTAGCTAATCCGCTCTTCCTCCTTTTGTTCTTCGCTCTCCTCCTCATCTTTTTCATCCAATGAGCTCACAGTTTCATCAATTTCTTCTTCCATAGAATCCTGTAAAATATTAGTCTCTTCTTGGACAACGGAGTAGTCCTCAATATATGGTTCAACATAGGCATTAGAAGCATAATTATCATAGCAATATTTAAGTATGGCAAAATTTTCAGATTTGTAAAGAGTAGCATCATACTTTTCAATCAAAGAAGCAATTTCGTAAGCACCCTTAAAAGAAACAAATTCTTCAATTTGTTGAACATCATAGTAATTATAAACACCCTTAGCATACGAAGATACGATTCCATTATCACTAAACTCACATTGATAGGGAAGGTGTTTCTTAGGGTTTTTAGAACAACAAGTAACATCATATATTTCACATAAATTCCAAGCATAGCATTGCAAATGATGAATTTAACCCAGTAAAAGTTTCCCTTTTTCAGATATACGGTGTCGCACACAACAAGCATGCTCATCTAAAGATTTGCCCTCAACTAAGCTAGTTGGGGTTTCAGCACGAGCACATAGGGATCGAAAATGATCCAAGTAATAAGCTTCAGGAGTGTGATAGATTTTGAGTGGTTCTTCAACCATTGGTTTAGTAGGTACAACTATTTTTTTTGGTATTTTGCGTTTCCTACCCATAACTAAAGATAGAAAACAACTAAGAACAACAAATAAAAATTACTTAGTGATAAAGCAAACAAGCACACACGAGAATATTCACCCCACGCTATTGCTCCCCGGCAACGGTGCCAGAAAAAGGTCTTGATAACCCACAAGTATACGGGATCGCAACAAGAGTGTCGAACCCAATGAGGAGCTAAAGGCAGAACAAATATTCCCGCAAGTTCTATCGACCACCGATACAACTCTACGCACGCTTGACGTTCGCTTTACCTAGAACAAGTATGAAACTAGAAGTACTTTGTAGGTGTTGTTGGATAGATTTGCAAGATAATAAAGATTACGTAAATAAAAATTAGGGGTTGTTTAAGTAAAGACACAACTAAGTTAGTTTTAATAAAGATCTTTTTGTTACGAGAAAGTTATTTGTCCCTAGGCAATCGATAACTAGACCGGTAATCATTATTGCAATTTTATATGAGGGAGAGGCATAAGCTAACATACTTTCTCTATTTGGATCATATGCACTTATGATTGGAACTCTAGCAAGCATCCGCAACTACTAAAGATCATTAAGGTAAAACCCAACCATAGCATTAAAGTATCAAGTCCTCTTTATCCCATACGCAAACAACCTGCTTACTCGGGTATGTGCTTCTGTCACTCACGCCACCCACCATAAGCAAATCATGAACATATTGTAAACCCTACAGCGGGGATCCCTCATGCTTGGGCGACATGGAGAGCACCATAGGACAGCACCAATAATAAAACATGCAACTCAAACCAATCACGATCATCAAATAACCCATAGGACAAAACAGATCTACTCAAACATCATAGGATAGCCATACATCATTGGGAAATAATATATAACGTTGAGCACGATGTTTAAGTAGAGATTATAGCGAGTAAGATAGAGGTTACACCACTGCATAGATGGGGGAAGAGTTGGTGATGATGGTGGTGAAGTTGTTGGTGAAGATTGCGGTGATGATGATGGCCCCCGGTGGCACTCCCGCGCTACCAGAAGCGAGGGGGAGAGAGCCCACCTCCTTCTTCTTCTTCCTTGATCTCCTCCCTAGATGGGAGAAGGGTTTCCCCTCTGGTCCTTGGTCTCCATGGCGTGGGAGGGGTGAGAGCCCCTCCGAGATTGGATCTGTCTCTCTGTCTCTCTCTGTTTCTGCGTTCTCAGATTCTACCCTTTCACCGTTACTTATATTCCCAGAGATCCGTAACTCTGATTGGGATGAAATTTTAACACGATCTCTATCCGGATATTAGCTTTCTTGCGGCGAAAGAAGGGCATCAACCGCCTTACGGGGTGGCCATGAGGGTCAGCGGCGCGCCCAAGGGGGTGGGGCGCGCCCCCCTGCCTCATGCCTCCCTCGGGCACTGTCTCGCCTGGATTTTTCTTCCCAAAAATCATATATATTCCAAAAAAATGTCCATCAGTTTTTATCCCATTTGGACTCTGTTTGATATGGATATTCTGCGAAACAAAAAACATGAAACAAACAGGAACTGGAACAATAAAAAGTAATAGATACGACGGAGCAGTACCCTCGGCGCCATTTCCAGAGGCCTCAGATCTTCTTCCCCGTCTCCAACAGTCACACTAGCATCACCACCCTCCACGTCCAACCCAATGATGTTGAGGTCGACAAGGCTATGCCAAAGAGGTTATACACTCGTTGCATCACTTTGTTACTCTGCATTCATGTCGGTCCCTCAGGGATCCTTTGCTATGGTACTACTATTCATGCATTTGGTTAGGAGTGGAGCAAAGCAAAGCTGGAGGATTTTTCCTTTGTTGTCTCTGTCAAAGAAAAATGGTAGGAATTTTAATATCCAGTGGGACATCCATATTTCTCCATTCCTGTGTTCTTCCAATTCATGTGAACCAAACATCAAGGTTTACAGAAATCCTATGTTCCCAAATGCTCTATTTTGCACGTGCATTCATATCCTATTCCTATGTTTTTCCTGTCCCTGCATTTATAGAATCCTCCAATTCTAAGGAGCCCTTACAGATTTACTTCATTTTCAGATAGGCGTCAAAGAAAACTCTGTGTGTTATGTCCTGCTCCTGCCGTGTCGTCATCCACCCCACCTGAGGTGCACCATCGACAGAAGTGTTCACTGCAGCGGAGATTCCCCCTGAAAACTTTCTTTTGCCGCATCAGATCATCTTCCCCGTTGCTGGCAGCCACACCAACTGCATTACCATCATCGACTGAGCAGATGAACCTGAGGACTACGCAGTTCCATAAGAGAGGTCGCAGTCTTTCGTGTTTGCTTACGTTATATATCGGCTATTATTACCTGCTACTTTATCGTTTAAACTTGAGTTTTAAAATGCCCGTGGGTCTCATATCGAGGCAACAACGAATAGTATCTGTCTACTATCTTGTTCATCTGGGGTCTTCTATGTGGTTCATGTTGGGTGGGCAACAAACAGTAGATGATCCATTGTCTATCTTTTTAAACTGAAGCTACAATCTACCTGCTATCATTAGTTTTGGATCTGTCCACTCATTTGCTACCATCAGTCTTGATTTCTGCATGCACCCCTTAGGCCTTACAAAATCTAACTAATTTTTTTATTATGCATGTCATTTATTGTACACAATCGTACTGAACATGTAGAGAAAAAGAGAAGACCGTTGCGTGGGAATACAATGTCATGCAGACACCACTCCATGGTGGGCGAAGTGCCCCCCCCCCCCCCCCCCTTCCAGATTGTATTTTTGGGGAAGATAACTGTTCAGATGGGGATTCGGAGGGAGCCGACCACTCCTATTTACCACCTGAGGTGTTTTCTCTAACCTGGCATGCTGATGTTGGTCATATCATGCATATGGCGCCTCACATTGCTTACATTATTCGTCTTATATGTCATCATCTTAGTTTAGATTTGCTTTGTGTGAATTCCACATGTTTGGTTTCTATATCATACTCCCACCGTTCCTAAATATTTGTCTTTTTAGAGATTTCAACAAGTGAGTACATACGGAGCAAAATGAGTGAATCTACACTCTAAAATATGTTTATATACGTCCGTATGTAGTAGTCCATTTGAAATCTCTAAAAATACAAATATTTAGGAACGGAGGGAGTATATGGGAATTATGCAATGCCATGTTTTTCAGCCAGTTATCATATATGTGAATTATGCACCGCCATGTAGCCAGGCATCATATATGTGAATTATCTCATGCCATCTTTTTTTCATTATGTATTCATTTGTCGACAATCTGTGTATATTGAACTATTCTTCATGTGTATCAGCCATTTGATCTGGTTATGGAAAAATCAGGAGTGAAACACAAGGTCTTCAGAGCAGGCAATGGTACATGTTGAAGCATATATCTCGATGGTTACAGGGAGCTCCTCAAAGGAGGATTCAGAGATAGATGACCAGTCCTATATCCCACCTGAGGTGTATTCTCTAAGTTGGAATGTTTATATTTCTAATATCATGCATATGGTGTCTTACATTGCTTAGTTTAGACATCATATGCACAATATTGAACTCCATCTGCTTAGTTTAGAGATCATACATGGGAGTGCCAGCTGCTTACTATATGAATCAATTATGTCAATTATATAATGCCATCTGATGACCCACAAGTGTAGGGGATCTATCGTAGCCTTTTCGATAAGTAAGATTGTCGAACCCAACGACGAGCAGAAGGAAATGATAAGCGGTTTTCAGCAAGGTATTCTCTGCAAGCACTGAAATTATCGATAACGGATAGTTTTGTGATAAGATAAATTGTAACGAGCAACAAGTAATAAAAGTAAATAAGGTGCAACAAGATGGCCCAATCCTTTTTGTAGCAAAGGACAAGCCTGGAAAAACTCTTATATGAATGAAAGCACTCCCGAGGACACATGGGAATTCGTCAAGCTAGTTTTCATCACGTTCATATGATTCGCGTTTGGTACTTTGATAATTTGATATGTGGGTGGACCGGTGCTTGGGTACTGTCCTTACTTGGACAAGCATCCCACTTATGATTAACCCCCATTGCAAGCATCCACAACTACAACAGAAGTATTAAGGTAAACCTAACCATAGCATGAAACATATGGATCAAAATCAGCCCCTTACGAAGCAACGCATAAACTACGGTTTAAGCTTCTGTCACTGTAGCAACCCATCATCTAATTATTACTTCCCAATGCCTCCCTCTAGGCACAAAAAATGGTGAAGTGTCATGTAGTCGACGTTCACATGACACCACTAGAGGGATGACAACATACATCTCATCAAAATATCGAACGAATACCAAATTCACATGACTACTTATAGCAAGACTTCTCCCATGTCCTTAGGAACAAACGTAACTACTCACAAAGCATATTCATGTTCATAATCAGAGGGGTATTAATATGCATAATGGATCTGAACATATGATCTTCCACCAAGTAAACCAACTAGCATCAACTACAAAGAGTAATCAACACTACTAGCAACCCACAGGTACCAATCTGAGGTTTGGATACAAAGATTGAATACAAGAGATAGACTAGGGTTTGAGATGAGATGGTGCTGGTGAAGATGTTGATGGAGATTGCCCCCCTCCCGATGAGAGGATCATTGGTGATGACGATGGTGATGATTTCCCCCTCCCGGAGGGAAGTTTTCCTGGCAGAACAGCTCTGCTGGAGCCCTAGATTGGTTCCTCCAAGGTTCCGCCTCATGGCGGCAGAGTTTCGTCCCGTGAGCTAGCTTATGATTTTTTTCTTGGACGAAAGACTCCATATAGCCAAAGATGGGCATAGGAGGGCCACCAGGGGGCCCACGAGGCAGGGGCGCGCCCCCCACCCTCGTGGCTGGTGGGTGGCCCCCCTCTGGTACTTCTTGCGCCCAATATTTTTATATATTCTGAAAAGTGCTCCCGTGGAGTTTCGGGAATTTTAGAGATGTGCAGAATAGGTCTCTAATATTTGCTCCTTTTCCAGCCCAGAATTACAGCTACTGGCATTCCCCCTATTCATGTAAACCTTGTAAAATAAGAGAGAATAGGCATAAGTATTGTGACATAATGTGTAATAACATCCCATAATGCAATAAATATCGATATAAAAGTATGATGCAAAATGGACGTATCAACTCCCCCAAGCTTAGACCTCGCTTGTCCTCAAGCGAAAGCTGAAATCGAAAAATATGTCCACATGTTTAGAGATAGAGGTGTCGATAAAATAAAATACGGACATGAGGGCATCATGATCATTCTCAGAACAACAACAACAACAACAACAACAACAACAACAACAACAACAACAACAACAACAACAACAACAACAACAACATATATATATATATAGTCATATGATCTCTTATGCTAAAGTAACAATTCAATCACAATTTCAAGTATGAATCATAAACTTCATTGATAACCAACAAACTCTAATCTCAGGCATTGAGGCAATTGCAATTTATCATAACATAGGAAAGAGTCAATGTAAGAGCTTTTCAGCAAGTCCACATACTCAACTATCATTTAGTCTTTCACAATTGCTAACAGTCACGGAATATTTATGGGTATGAAGTTTTAATCGGACACAGAGAAACATAGGGGCTTATAGTTTTGCCTCCCAATGTTTTACCTCAAGGGTAATGTCAACAATAATAGTTCATGAAAACTCACATCCAATTAGCTATATATATATCAGGATCTTTCCAACACATTGTGCTTGCCAAAGGATAAAATGTAAAAAGGAAAGATGGATATCACCATGACTCTTTGCATGAAGTATAAGTCAAGAATAAAATATAGGCCCTTCGCAGAGGGAAGTAGAGGTTGTCATGCGCTTTTATGGTTGGATGCACGAAGTCTTAATGCAAAAGAACATCACTTTATATTGCCACTTGTGATATGGACCTTTATTATGCAGTCTGTCGCTTTTATTTCTTCCACATCACAAGATCGTATAAAGCTTATTTTCTCCACATTAATAAATCATACATATTTAGAGAGCAATTTTTATTGCTTGCACCGATGACAACTTACTTGAAGGATATTACTCAATCCATAGGTAGATATGGTGGACTCTCATGGCAAAACTGGGTTTAGGGATATTTGGAAGCACAAGTAGTATTTCTACTTGGTGCAAAGAATTGACTAGCAAGAGAGGGAAAGGCAAGCTCAACATGTTGGATGATCCATGACAATATAATTTATCTCAGATGTAAGAAAACATAACCCATTACGTTATCTTCCTTGTCCAACGTCAACTCTTTAGCATATCATATTTTAATGAGTGCTCACAATTATAAAAGATGTCCAAGATAGTATATTTATATGTGAAAACCTCTATTTCTTTATTACTTCCTATTAATTGCAACGATGACCATAACTATGTTTGTCAACTCTCAACAACTTTTATTCATCATACTCTTTATATGTGAGCTCATTACTCTCCATAAGATCCATATGATCTCTTTATTTCTTTTTATTTCTTCTCTTTTATTTTATTCCCTCTAGATCATAGCAAAATAATCAAGCCCTTGACTCAACACTAATCTTTATTATATATAGCTCACGGACTCGATTACATAGGAAGATCATAAAGCAAAACTCACAACTAGATCATACTAAAACTTTATTCTACTAGATAAAGATATTATCAAAAGGATCGAACTAAGAAAAACGGTAAAGATAAAAGTGATGGTGGTACGATACCGGGGCACTCCCCCAAGCTTGACAGTTGCCAAGGGGAGTGCCCATACCCGACGCTCAGTTCTTCTTTGTTGGTGAAGAAGGTGTTGGTGATGATGGGTAGTCGCACATCGAGCATAGGAGATCCTACAATTTGCGGATAATGCCTTTGAGTGTGATGATATGATCCTTCAACAAAATATTTTCACTTGTGAGATACTTGTTTTGAATACAAGCTAACTCAATCATCTTGAAATCCTCCATCTCCGTTGGGGTAAAGAGATTGTGGTGAGGTTGAAGGATGTCTTCTTCTGCTACTACCGGAACTTGGTCCTCCATGGCCTTCTTGATCCCATCATCCTTGTTGATCTCTACGGGCACTTCTCTCTTCAGCTCTATCTTCATTAGCCAAGCATCGTTTCCATCATTGTTGGAGGAGGAGGGAGACGACATGATGCTTGGCCTTGACAACCCTGGCAGGAAACAGCTCAAAACAAGAACAGGAGATTTTTGCGTGATACGGTGGTCAAAACCTTCAGGAGATTATATAATGAATTTTTACTGACCAAAAGAAGTATCCTGCAAGAAACGGAGTTCGGAGAGAACATGAGGTGCCCACGAGGCAGGGGTGCGCCCAGGGGGGTAGGGCACACCCTCCACCCTCGTGGAGGCCTCATGTCCTTTCCGGTCTGCTTCTTATTTTCCTATTTTCTTAAATATTCCAAAACGGAGAAAAATTGCCATTAGAACTGTTTTGGAGTCGGTTTACTTACCGTTCCACGTACCTATTCCTTTTCGGAGTCTGAAATGTTCTGGAAAGTGCCCCTTATGTATTCCTCCTGGGTTACGGTTTCAATAATATTAGTTTCAACATTTATGGGATTACCTGAGATATAATGTTTAATTCTTTGACCATTCACCACCCTCGGATTTGTGCCTTCGAAGTTGTTTATTTTTATGGCACCAAAATGATAGACCTCCTCGATGTCGTAAGGACCTTCCCATTTAGAGAGAAGTTTGCCTGCAAAAAATCTTAAACGAGAGTTGTATAGAAATACATAATCACCTACCTTAAACTCACGCTTTTGTATCCTTTTATCATGCCATCTTTTAACTTTTTCTTTAAATAGCTTGGCATTTTCATAGGCCTGGGCTCTCCATTCATCAAGTGAGCTAATGTCAAATAACCTCTTCAAATCGGCAAGTTTGAAGTCATTGTTGAGCTCTTTAATGGCCCAATATGCCTTATGTTCTAATTCAAGAGGTAAGTGACATGCTTTACCATAAACCATTTTATACGGAGACATACCCATAGGATTTTTATATGCAGTTCTATAAGCCCATAATGCATCATCAAGTTTCTTGGACCAATTCTTTCTAGATCTATTAACAGTCTTTTGCAAAATTAATTTAAGCTCTCTATTGCTAAGTTCTACTTGACCACTGGACTGTGGATGATATGGGGATGCAATTCTATGATTAACATCATACTTAGCAAGCATTTTACGAAAGGCACCATGAATAAATGTGAACCACCATCAGTCATTAAATATCTAGGAACTCCAAACCTCAGAAAAATAACTTCTTTAATCATATTAATATAGGTGTTATTATCAGCACTACTAGTTGGAATAGCTTCTACCCACTTAGTAATGTAATCAACAGCAACTAAAATATGTGTATACCCATTAGAGGAAGGAAAAGGTCCCATATAATCAAAGCCCCAAACATCAAATGGTTCAATAACAAGTGAATAATTCATAGGCATTTCTTGACGTCTACTAATATTACCGATTCTTTGACATTCATCACAAGATAAGACAAACTTATGGGCATCCTTGAAGAGAGTAGGCCAATAAAAACAGGATTGCAATACCTTATGTGCAGTTCTATCTCTAGCGTGGTGCCCTCCATAAGCCTCAGAATGACACTTGCGTAGGATCTGTTCCTGTTCATGCTCAGGTACACAACGTCTAATAATACCATCTACTCCTTTATAAAGATGTGGGTCATCCCTAAAGTAATGTCTCAAATCATAGAAAACCTTTTCTTTTGCTGGTATGTGAAACTAGGTGGTATGAATTTAGCAACAATGTAATTAGCATAATCAGCATACCATGGAGTAGTACGAGAAGCATTTATGACAGCTAATTGTTTATCAGGAAAGCTATCATCAATAGGCAGTGGGTCATCTAGAACATTCTCTAACCTAGACAAGTTGTCTGCAACGGGGTTCTCAGCTCCCTTTCTATCAATAATATGCAAATAAATTCTTGTAGCAAGAGAACCCATCTAATAAGTCTAGGTTTAGCATCTTTCTTTTCCATAAGGTATTTAATAGCAGCATGATCAGTGTGAATAGTTACTTTAGAATCAACAATATAAGGTCTGAACTTATCACAAGCAAAAACAACTGCTAAAAATTCTTTTTCAGTAGTAGCATAATTTCTCTGGGCACTATGTAGAGTTTTACTATCATATTGGATAACATTCAGCTTCTTATCAACTCTTTGTCCTAGAACAGCATCTACAGCATAATCGCTAGCATCACACATAATTTCAAAGGGTAAATTCCAATCAGGTGGCTGAAAAATAGGTGCAAAAATCAAAGCTTTCTTAAGTATTTCAAATGCTTCTACACAATCATCATCAAAGACAAAAGGAATATCTTTTTGTAATAGGTTAGTCAGAGGCCGAGAAATTTTTGAGAAGTCCTTAATGAACCTCCTATAAAAACCGGCATGACCAAGGAAACTTCTTATACCTTTGATGTCCTTGGGACACGGCATCTTTTCAATAGCATCAACTTTAGCTTTATCAACTTCAATGCCTCTTTCAGGAATTTTATGCCCCAAGACAATACCTTCATTAACCATAAAGTGGCACTTCTCCCAGTTCAAGACAAGATTAGTTTCTTCACATCTCTGCAAAACTCGATCAAGGTTGCTTAAGCAATCATCAAAAGACGATCCATAAACGGAGAAATCGTCCATGAAAACCTCACAAATCTTTTGACAAAAGTTAGAGAATATAGCCATCATGGATCTTTGAAAGGTAGCAGGTGCATTACATACACCAAAAGGCATACGTCTATAAGCAAAAGTATCGAAAGGGCAAGTAAAAGTATTCTTTTCTTGATCATCAGCTCACACGGGTATTTGAGAGAAACCAGAGTAACCATCTAGAAAGCAAAAATGTGTATGTTTGGATAATCTTTCTAGAATTTGATCAATGAAAGGCAAGGGGTAATGATCTTTTTAGTAGCTTTATTTAATTTGCGGAAATCAATTTCCATCCTATAACCTGTAATAATTCTTTGCAGAATAAATTCATCTTTATCATTAGGAAAGATAGTAATACCTCCTTTCTTAGGGACATGATACGTCTCCAATGTATCTATAATTTTTTTATTGCTCCATGCTATATTATCTACTGTTTTGGACATTATTGGGCTTTATTTTCCACTTTTATATTATTTTTGGGACTAACCTATTAACCAGAGGCCCAGCCCAGAATTGCTGTTTTTTGCCTATTTTAGGGTTTCGAAGAAAGGAATATCAAACGGAGTCCAAACGGAATGAAACCTTTGGGAACGTGATTTTCTCACCGAACATGATCCAGGAGACTTGGACCCTACGTCAAGAAACAAAGGGGGAGGTCACGAGGTAGGGGCGCGCCTAACCCCCCCCCCCCAGGCATGCCCTCCACCCTCGTGGGCCCCATGTTGCTCCACCGATGTACTCCTTCCTCCTATATATATACCTACGTACCCCCAAATGATCAGATACGAAGACAAAACCCTAATTCCACCGCCGTAACTTCCTGTATCCACGAGATCCCATCTTGGGTCCTGTTCCGGAGCTCCGCCGGAGGGGGTATCCATCACGGAGGGCTTCTACATCAACACCATAGCCTCTCCAATGAAGTGTGAGTAGTTTACCTCAGACCTTCAGGTCCATAGTTATTAGCTAGATGGCTTCTTCTCTCTTTTTGGATCTCAATACAATGTTCTCCCCCTCTCTTGTGGAGATCTATTCGATGTAATCTTCTTTTTGCGGTGTGTTTGTTGAGGCCGATGAATTGTGGGTTTATGATCAAGATTATCTATGAACAATACTTGAATCTTCTCTGAATTCTTTTATGTATGATTGGTTATCTTTGCAAGTCTCTTCAAATTATCAGTTTGGTTTGGCCTACTAGATTGATCTTTCTTGCAATGGGAGAAGTGCTTAGCTTTGGGTTCAATCTTGTTGTGTCCTTTCCCATTGACAGTAGGGGCAACAAGGCACGTATTGTATTGTTGCCATCGAGGATAACCAGATGGGTTTTTTATCATATAGCATGAATTTATCCCTCTACATCATGTAATCTTGCATAAGGCATTACTCTGTTTTCATGAACTTAATACTCTAGATGCATGCTGGATAGCGGTCGATGAGTGGAGTAATAGTAGTAGATGCAGGAAGGAGTCGGTCTACTTCAAGGAGCTTTAATATTTCCTTTCTTACCACTTCTTTCATCTTAGGATTTAGCCGTAATTGGTGATCAATAACTGGTTTGGCGTCTTTCTCCAAATTGATTTTGTGTTGACATAGAGTGGGACTAATTCCCTTAAGATCATGAAGAGTATATCCAATAGCAGCACGGTGCTTTTTCAGAGTTTTCAATAATCTCTCTTCTTCATGCTCTGAAAGGTTAGCACTACTAATAACAGGATATATATTCTTTTCATCAAGATAAGCATATTTAAGAGTATCAGGCAATGGTTTAAGCTCAAACACGGGATCACCCTAGGATTTCAACAAGCAAGTTGTGTTTCAGAATAGGTCCATGTTTAAAGAACACTTCATCTATTTCCCTTCTTTCATTCATGAACATATCATTTTCATGATCTAGCAAATATTGTTCTAAAGGATCAGTAGGAGGCACGGCAATAGAAGCAAGACCAATAATTTCATATTTACTAGGTAATTCTTTATCATGGGGTTGTCTACGAAATTAGCAAAATTAAACTCATGAGACATATCCCCTAAACCAACAGAAACAACATCCTTATTGCAGTCTATCTTAGCATTAACAGTATTCAAGAAGGGTCTACCAAATATAATGGGACAAAATTCATCTTGTGGGGAACCAAGGACAAGAAAATCAGCAGGATATTTAACCTTCCCACACAAGACTTCAAAATCTCTAACAATCCCAATTGGTGAAATAGTATCTCTATTGGCAAGCTTAATGGTAACATCGATATCTTCTATCTCAGCAGGTGCAATATCATGCATAATTTCTTTGTATAAGGAATGAGGTATTGCTCTTGCACTATCACCCATATCACATAAGCCATGATAGCAATGATCTCCTATTTTAACAGAAATAACAGGCATGCCTACGAAAGGTCTATGTTTATTTTTAGTATCAGGTCTAGCAATTCTAGCAGTCTCATCACAGAAGTAAATAACATGCCCATCAATATTATCGGTCAAGAGATCTTTAACCATAGAAATACTAGGTTCAACTTTAATTTTCTCAGGGGGTTTAGGTGTCTTAATATTACTTTTGTTAACCACAGTTGAAGCTTTAGCATGATCCTTTATTCTAACAAGGAAAGGTGGTTTCTCAATATAAGCAGTAGGAACAACAGGATCATTATAAGTGATAGTCTTTTCTTCAACTTTAATAGGTGCAACTACTTTTACTTCAATAGGAGGATTATATTTAAACCACTTCTCCTTAGGGAGATCAACATGAGTAGCAAAGGATTCATAGAAAGAAGCTACTATCTCAGAGTCAAGTCCATATTTAGTGCTAAATTCACGAAAAGCATCGGTATCCATACAAGATTTAACACAATCAAACTTAGGTGTTATACCTGACTCCTTACCTTTGTCAAGGTCCCAATCTTCAGAGTTGCATTTAATTCTTTCCAATAAATCCCATTTGAATTCAATAGTCTTCATCATAAAAGATCCAGTACAAGAAGTATCGAGCATGGAGCGATTACTGAGAGAAAGTCCAGCATAAAATTTTTGAATAATCATTTCTCTTGAGAGATCATGATTGGGGCATGAATATAACATTGACTTAAGCCTCCCCCAAGCTTGAGCGATGCTTTCTCCTTCATGAGGCCAAAAATTATATATATAATTACGATCACGATGAACAAGATGCATAGGACAAAACTTCTGGTGAAATTCCAATTTCAATCACTTATAGTCCCATGATCCCATATCATCACATAGCCTATACCATGTCAATGCATCTCCCTTCAAAGATAAAGGGAAGACCTTCTTCTTGATGACATCCTCAGGCATACCTGCAAGCTTAAATAATCCACAAACTTCATCCACATAGATTAAGTGTAAATCGGGATGCAACGTTCCATCTCCTGCAAAAGGATTAGCTAGCAGTTTCTCTATCATACCCGAAGGAATTTCAAAGTAAACATTTTCAGTAGGTTCAGTAGGTTGAGGGGTAGCTAATTGTGGTTCCGGACAAGGTGAAGATACCCGAACAAACCCCTCAAAGGATTATGTTCCATAATAACAAGTGACAGTAAATTTCAGCACACTATATAAATTTTTCCTTACCAAATTCCACCTACCAAAGGCGCCTCACTCCCCGGCAACGACGCTAGAAAAGAGTCTTGATGACCCACAAGTGTAGGGTATCTATCGTAGCCTTTTCGATAAGTAAGATGTCGAACCCAACGAGGAGCAGAAGGAAATGATAAGCGGTTTTCAGCAAGGTATTCTCTGCAAGCACTAAAATTATCGGTAACAGATAGTTTTGTGATAAGATAAATTGTAACGAGCAACAAGTAATAAAAGTAAATAAGGTGCAGCAAGATGGCCCAATCCTTTTTGTAGCAAAGGACAGGCCTGGAACAAACTCTTATATGAAGGAAAGCACTCCCGAGGACACATGGGAATTCGTCAAGCTTGTTTTCATCACGTTCATATGATTCACGTTCGGTACTTTGATAATTTGATATGTGGGTGGACCGGTGCTTGGGTACTGTCCTTACTTGGACAAGCATCCCACTTATGATTAACCCCCTTGCAAGCATCCGCAACTACAACAGAAGTATTAAGGTAAACCTAACCATAGCATGAATATATGGATCCAAATCAGCCCCTTACGAAGCAACGCATAAACTAGGGTTTAAGCTTCTGTCACTCTAGCAACCCATCATCTACTTATTACTTCCCAATGCCTCCCTCTAGGCCCAAACAATGGTGAAGTGTCATGTAGTCGACGTTCACATGACACCACTAGAGGGATGACAACATACATCTCATCAAAATATCAAACGAATACCAAATTCACATGACTACTTATAGCAAGACTTCTCCCATGTCCTCAGGAACAAACGTAACTACTCACAAAGCATATTCATGTCCATAATCAGAGGGGTATTAATATGCATAATGGATCTGAACATATGATCTTCCACCAAGTAAACCAACTAGCATCAACTACAAAGAGTAATCAACACTACTAGCAACCCACAGGTACCAATCTGAGGTTTTGATACAAAGATTGAATACAAGAAATGAACTAGGGTTTGAGATGAGATGGTGCTGGTGAAGATGTTGATGGAGATTGACCCCCTCCCGATGAGAGGATCATTGGTGATGACGATGTTGATGATTTCTCCCTCCCGGAGGGATGTTTCCCCAGCAGAACAGCTCTATCGGAGCCCTAGATTGGTTCCGCCAAGGTTCCGCCTCGTGGCGGCGGAGTTTCGTCCCGTGAGCTAGCTTATGATTTTTTTCTCGGACGAAAGACTCCATATAGCCAAAGATGGGCATCGGAGGGCCACCAGGGGGCCCATGAGGCAGGGGCGCCCCCCCCCCCCCACCCTCGTGGCTGGTGGGTGGCCCCCCTCTGGTACTTCTTGCGCCCAATATTTTCTATATATTCTGAAAAGTGCTCCCGTGGAGTTTCAGGACTTTTAGAGATGTGCAGAATAGGTCTCTAATATTTGCTCCTTTTCCAGCCCAGAATTCCAGTTGTCGGCATTCCCCCTCTTCATGTAAACCTTGTAAAATAAGAGAGAATAGGCATAAGTATTGTGACATAATGTGTAACAACAGCCCATAATGCAATAAATATCGATATAAAAGTATGATGCGAAATGGACGTATCACCATACTGTATACTTAGACAACAGTTATGTGAATTATTTTATCCCAACCTATTTTAGAAAGACATCATATAGTTTTGCCATGTCATCATGTTTAGATACTCATCATATGTTGAATTATGTCATTATATCTTGTTAAGTTATCCATCATATATCTGAAACGGTGTCATGCTATCATGTTTAGTTAGGCATCATATATGTGAAATTGTGTCATGCTGTCATGTTTGCTTAGACACAACATATATGTGAATTACCACATCTCTCTATCATACAATGTTTGTATGTTCAATTTATTTTCTTGTTTATCAGCCATTTGAATCCGAGGGGGTGATGGCAGTATCTAAGGGAGCAAAAACCTATTCTTCACAAAAGACAGTGCTACCCGTCGATGCAGATAGAACCACGGTTGTACTGGCCCACAAACTTGCCCCACCACACATAATCGAGACTCTTCCAGATTGCACACTTACACCGTTGGGTAGAGAACCAGCTACAACCCATCTAACCCCAACCCCAGCGGATAGTAACCCACTTCTAGTTGACAAAGCACCATGTCCACCATAGAGTACCCCCACACGAGCAGTTTGTAAAGCAACTGCAGTGCCCAAAGCACAAAGACCACCACAACAAACCCAAACTCCACGTTTAAAGCAGAAGAGCAACTGTTCTCAGGTCTGATTATGTAGCTATGGTCCATACTCCTTTGCTGTTGCATCATTGTATTTACTCATACCAACTACTTTTGAATATGAAGGATCCAATTAAAACTCCAATGGCGCAACATGTATGTTTTAAACCTATTTCTTTAACTGGATTGTTGTTCTAACTTCTTGCTCTATGTTGATTTCAGTTTCAGTTGTATAAACAGGTATGTTCTCATGTGATGCACATTACAAGTGTTGCCAATGTTGTGTAGTTTCTCACACTTATATTCTATCTATGCTATTGTGTCTTCAAAATATATGAGTTGAGCTGTGTCTCTATCTTGATTTGGAAACATAAACTAGAATGATATGGAAAATACAGTGACCATAGTACATAGATATATGTTTGTTTCATGCTATTGTCCTTTCCACCTTACTACTGAACCGGTTTACCAAAATGAGTTTGGTATACTACATGCTAAACCTGTGACGTGTCTGCTTGTTTATCTTGTAGTACGCGAATAGAATATTGGAGAAGAGCACCGCACTATGAAATGGTAGAGAAAGTAATGCAAATAAGGTTCAAGATAGTGAGACAACCCAGTTGGTCTCCAAGAAAGGTGATAAAAATGATCTTGTAGACAGTGAGAAAACCCCGCAGTCCTGCGTTGATGTAGTGTTCGAGTTACTGGCCAGTACCGCTGCCACAAGCTCTTTCACCTCGCTTCCTGAATCACTTCGACTTCTTCAGTCTCGGCTACAAGCTGAAAGTCATCAGTCAGTTGTGCTGTGGCAAGAAGCCGAAGGACTGAGGAAGTCCCTGCATAATTCAGATGCATACTTTCTTGTGCAACAGCAAGCGCTGGAGCATTTAAGCGCCAAACAATAGAAAGTTAATGAGCTTGTGATGTCTACTACACAACCTTCTTCTTGTAGACATTGTTGGGCCTCCAAGTGCAGAGGTTTGTAGGACAGTAGAAAATTTCCCTCAAGTGGATCACCTAAGGTTTATCAATCCGTGGGAGGCATAGGATGAAGATGGTCTCTCTCAAACAACCCTGCAACCAAATAACAAAGAGTCTCTTGTGTCCCCAACACACCCAATACAATGGTAAATTGTATAGGTGCACTAGTTGGGCGAAGAAATGGTGATACAAGTGCAATATGGATGGTAGATATAGGTTTTTGTAATCTGAAAATATAAAAATAGCAAGGTAACTAATGATAAAAGTGAGCGTAAACGGTATTGCAATGCGTTGAAACAAGGCCTAGGGTTCATACTTTCACTAGTGCCAATTCTCTCAACAATAATAACATAATTGGATCATATAACTATCCATCAACATGCAACAAAGAGGCACTCCAAAGTCACTAATAGCGGAGAACGGGCGAAGAGATTATTGTAGGGTACGAAACCACCTCAAAGTTATCCTTTCTGATCGATCTAGTCAAGAGTCCGTAGTAAAATAACATGAAGCTATTCTTTCCGTTCGATCTATCATAGAGTTTGTACTAGAATAACACCTTAAGACACAAATCAACCAAAACCCTAATGTCACCTAGATACTCCAATGTCACCTCAAGTATCCGTGGGTATGATTATACGATATGCATCACACAATCTCAGATTCATCTATTCAACCAACACAAAGAACTTCAAAGAGTGCCCCAAAGTTTCTACTGGAGAGTCAAGACAAACGTGTGCCAACCCCTATGCATAAGTTCACAAGGTCATAACTCGCAAGTTGATCACCAAAACATACATCAAGTGGATCACGTGATATCCCATTGTCACCACAGATAAGCACATACAAGACATACATCAAGTGTTCTCAAATCCTTAAAGACTCAATGCGATAAGATAACTTCAATGGGAAAACTCAATCCATCACAAGAGAGTAGAGGGGGAGAAACATCATAAGATCCAACTATAATAGCAAAGCTCGCGATACATCAAGATCGTTCCGAATAAAGAACACGAGAGAGAGAGAGAGATTAAACACATAGGTACTGGTACATACCCTCAGCCCCGAGGGTGAACTACTCCCACCGCGTCATGGAGAGCGCCGGGATGATGAAGATGGCCACCTGAGAGGGATTCCCCCCTCCGGCAGGGTGCCGAAACAGGTCTAGATTGGTTTTCGGTGGCTATAGAGGCTTGCGGCGGTGGAACTCCTGATCTTGGTTTCTTTCTGGAAGTTTGGGTATATATAAGAGGTGTTGGAGTCGGGAACAAGTCAGGGGGTCCCTGAGGCGGCCACGAGGTAGGGGGGTGCGCCCCCCACCCTCGTGGTGGCCTCGGGACTCTTCTGGCCCATCTCCGGTACTCCATGGGCTTCTTCTGGTCCAAAAATGATCTCTGTGAAATATCAGGTCAATTGGACTCCGTTTGGTTTTCCTTTTCTACGATACTCAAAAACAAGGAAAAACAGAAACTCGCACTAGGCTCTAGGTTAATAGGTTTGTCCCAAAAATCATATAAAATACCATATAAATGCATATAAAACATCCTAGATGGATAATATAATAGCATGGAACAATCAAAAATTATAGATACATTGGAGACGTATCAAGCATCCCCAAGCTTAATTATTGCTCGTCCTCGAGTAGGTAAATGATAAAAACAGAATTTTTGATGTGCAATGCTACCTAACATAATTATCAATGTAATTTCATTTATTGTGGCATGAATATTCAGATCCATAAGATTCAAGACAAAGGTTTAATATTGACATAAAAATAATAATACTTCAAGCATACTAACCAGGCAATTATTTCTTCTCAAAATAGCATGGCCAAAGAAAGCTATCCCTACAAAATCATATAGTCTGGCTATGCTCTATCTTCATCACACAAAATATTTAAATCATGCACAACCCCAATGACAATCCAAGCAACTGTTTCATAATTTAGTATTATCAAACTTTTTCAACTTTCACGCAATACATGAGCGTGAGCCATGGACATAGCACTATAGGTGGAATAGAATGGTGGTTGTGGAGAAGACAAAAAAGAGGAAGATAGTCTCACATCAACTAGGCGTATCAATGGGCTATGGAGATGCCCATCAATAGATATCAATGTGAGTGAGTAGGGATTGCCATGCAACGGATGCACTAGATCTATAAGTGTATGAAAGCTCAAAAAGAAACTAAGTGGATGTGCATCCAACTCGCTTGCTCACGAAGACCTAGGGAATTTTGAGGAAGCCCATCATTGGAATATACAAGCCAAGTTCTATAATGAAATATTCCCACTAGTATATTAAAGTGACAACATAGGAGACTCTCTATCATGAAGATCATGGTGCTACTTTGAAGAACAAGTGTGGTAAAAGGATAGTAGCATTGCCCCTTCTCTCTTTTTCTCTCATTTTTTATTTTTTATTTTTGGGGCCTTCTCTTTTTATGGCATTTTTTCTATTTTTTTCTTCCGGAGTCTCATCCCGACTTGTGGGGGAATCATAGTCTCCATCATCCTTTCCTCACATGGGACAATGCTCTAATAATTATGATCATCACACTTTTATTTACTTACAACTCAAGAATTATAACTCGATACTTAGAACAAAATATGACTCTATGTGAATGCATCCAGCGGTGTACCGGGATGTGCAATGAATCAAGAGTGACATGTATGAAAGAATTATGAATGGTGGCTTTGCCACAAATATGATGTCAACTACATGATCATGCAAAGCAATATGACAATGATGGAGCGTGTCATAATAAACAGAATGGTTGAAAGTTGCATGTCAATATATCTAGGAATGGCTATGGAAATGCCATAATAGGTAGGTATGGTGGTTGTTTTGAGGAAGGTAAATGGTGGGTTTATGGTACCGGCGGAAGTTGCGCGGGACTAGAGAGGCTAGCAATGGTGGAAGGGTGAGAGTGCGTATAATCCATGGACTCAACATTAGTCATAAAGAACTCACATACTTATTGCAAAAATCTATTAGTTATCGAAACAAAGTACTACGTGCATGCTCCTAGGGGGATAGATTGGTAGGAAAAGACCATTGCTCGTCCATGACCGCCACTCATAAGGAAGACAATAAATAAATAAATCATGCTCTGACTTCATCACATAACGGTTCACCATATGTGCATGCTACGTGAATCACAAACTTTAACACAAGTATCTCTCAAATTCACAACTACTCACTAGCATGACTCTAACATTACCATCCTCATATCTCAAAACAACCATAAGGAATCAAACTTCACATAGTATTCAATGCACTTTATATGAAACTTTTTACTATACCCATCTTGAATGCCCATCATATTAGGACTAAATTCATAACCAAAGCAAATTACCATGCTGTTTAGGACTCTCAAAATAATATGAGTGAAGCATGATAGTTCATCTATTTCTTCAAAATAAAACTACCACCATGCTCTAAAAGATATAAGTGAAGTACTAGAGCAAACGACAAACTACTCCAAAAGATATAAGTGAAGATCAATGAGTAGTCAAATAATTATGCAACTATGTGAAGACTCTCTAACATTTAATAATTTCAGATCTTGGTATTTTATTCAAACATCAAGCAAAACAAAATAAAATAAAATGATGCTCCAAGCAAAACACATATCATGTGGTGAATAAAAATATAGCTCCAAGTAAAGTTACCGATGAACGAAGACGAAAGAGGGGATGCCATTCGGGGCATCCCCAAGCTTAGGCTCTTGGTTGTCCTTGAATATTACCTTGGGGGTGCCTTGGGCATCCCCAATCTTAGGCTCTTGCAACTCCTTGTTCCATAGTGCATTGAATCTTTACCCAAAACTTGAAAACTTCACAACACAAAACTCAACAGAAAACTCATAAGCTCCGTTAGTATAAGAAAATAAATCACCACTTTTGGTACTATTGTGAACTAATTCTAAATTCATATTGGTGTAATATCCACTGTATTCCAACATCTCTATGGTTCATACCCTCCGATACTACTCATAGATGCATCAAAATAAGCAAACAACACGCGAAAAACAGAATCTGCCAAAAACAGAATAGTCTGTAGTAATCTGTATCATTCGAATACTTCTGTAACTACAAAAATTCTGAAATAAATTGGTGGACCTGAGGAATTTGTCTATTAATCATATGCAAAAATAATAAACCTAAGATCACTCTCCAGTAAGAAATGGCAGCTAATCTCGTGAGCACAAAAATTTCTGTTTTTTACAGCAAGATCGTAAAGACTTCACCCAAGTCTTCCCAAAGGTTCTACTTGGCACAAACACTAATTAAAACATAAAACTACATCTAAACAGAGGCTAGATAAATTATTTATTACTAAACAGGAACAAAAAGCAAAGAACAAAAATTGGGTTCCTCCCAACAAGCGGTATCGTTTCATGCTCCTAGCTAGCCATGATGATTTCAATGATGCTCACATAAAGGATAAGAATTGTAACATAAAGAGAGCATCATGAAGAATATGACTAGCACATTTAAGTCTAACCCACTTCCTATGCATAGGGATTTTGTGAGAAAACAACTTGTGGGAACAAGAATCGACTTGCATAGGAAGGTAAAACAAGCAAATCTTCAAGATTTTCAACACATAGAGAGGAAACTTGATATTATTGCAATTCCTACAAGCATACGTTCCTCCCTCATAATAATTACATTTAGGATCATAAGAAAATTCAACAATATAGCTATCACAAAACATATTCTTAACACGATCCACATGTATGCAAAGTTGACACTCTTCCCAAAATAGTGGGATTAACATTAACTAAAGTCATGACCTCTCCAAACCCACTTTCATAATTATCACAATAAGATTCAACACCCTCTAAAATAGTGGGATCATTACTTCCTAAAGTTGACACTCTTCCAAACCCACTTTCATCAATATAATCATCATAAATAGGAGGCATGCTATCATCAAAATAAATTTGCTCATCAAAACTTGGGGGACAAAAAAATATCATCTTCATCAAACATGGAGTCCCCAAGCTTGTGGCTTTGCATATCATTAGCATCATGGATATTCAAAGAATTCATACTAACAACATTGCAATCATGCTCATCATACAAAGATTTAGTGCCAAACATCTTAATACATTCTTCTTCTAGCATTTTGGCACAATTATCGGAATCCTTATTTTCATGAAAGATATTAAAAAGATGAAGCTTATGAGGTACCCTTAATTCCATTTTTTGTAGTTTTCTTTTATAGACTAAACTAGTGATAAAACAAGAAACTAAAAGATTCGATTGCAAGATCTAAAGATATACCTTCAAGCGCTAACCTCCCCGGCAACTGCGCCACAAAAGAGCTTGATGTCTACTACACAACCTTCTTCTTGTAGACGTTGTTGGGCCTCCAAGTGCAGAGGTTTGTAGGACAGTAGAAAATTTCCCTCAAGTGGATGACCTAAGGTTATCAATCCGTGGGAGGCGTAGGATGAATATGGTCTCTCTCAAACAACCCTGCAACAAAATAACAAAGAGTCTCTTGTGTCCCCAACACACCCAATACAATGGTAAATTCTATAGGTGCACTAGTTCGGCGAAGAGATGGTGATACAAGTGCAATATGGATGGTAGATATAGGTTTTTGTAATCTAAAAAATATAAAAACAGCAAGGTAACCAATGATAAAAGTGAGCGTAAACGGTATTGGAATGAGTTGAAACAAGGCCTAGGGTTCATACTTTCACTATTGCAAGTTCTCTCAACAATAATAACATAAATGGATCATATAACTATCCCTCAACATGCAACAAAGAGTCACTCCAAAGTCACTAATAGCGGAGAACAAACGAAGAGATTATTGTAGGGTACGAAACCATCTCAAAGTTATCCTTTCTGATCGATCTATTCAAGAGTCCGTAGTAAAATAACATGAAGGTATTCTTTCCGTTCGATCTATCATAGAGTTCGTACTAGAATAACACCTTAAGACGCAAATCAACCAAAACGCTAATGTCACCAAGATACTCCAATGTCACGTCAAGTATCCGTGGGTATGATTATATGATATGCATCACACAATCTCAGATTCATCTATTCAACCAACACAAAGAACTTCAAAGAGTGCCCCAAAGTTTCTACCGGAGAGTCAAGACAAAAACGTGTGCCAACCCCTATACATAAGTTCACGACGTCACGGAACTCGGAAGTTGATCACCAAAACATACATCAAGTGGATCACGTGATATCCCATTGTCACCACAGATAAGCACATGCAAGACATACATCAAGTGTTCTCAAATACTTCAAGACTCAATCCGATAAGATAACTTCAAAGGGAAAACTCAATCCATCACAAGAGAGTAGAGGGGGAGAAACATCATAAGATCCAACTATAATAGCAAAGCTCGCGATACATCAAGATTGCTCCGAATCAAGAACACGCGAGAGAAAGAGAGAGAGAGAGAGATCAAACACATAGCTACTAGTACATACCCTCAGCCCCGAGGGTGAACTACTCCCTCCTCATCATGGAGAGCACCGGGATGATGAAGATGGCCACCGGAGAGGGATTCCCCCCTCTGGCAGGGTGCCGGAACGGGTCTAGATTGGTTTTCGGTGGCTATAGAGGCTTGCGGCGGCGAAACTCCCGATCTAGGTTTCTTTCTGGAAGTTTGGGTATATATAAGAGGTGTTGGAGTCAGGAATAAGTTAGGGGGTCCCCGTGGTGGCCACGAGGTAGGGGGCGTGCCTAGGGGGTAGGGCGTGCCCCCACCCTCATGGTGGCCTCGGGACTCTTCTGGCCCATCTTCGGTACTCCGTGGGCTTCTTCTGGTCCAAAATTGATCTCCGTGAAATTTCAGGTCAATTGGACTCCGTTTGGTTTTCCTTTTCTGTGATACTCAAAAACAAGGAAAAAACATATAAATGCATATAAATAGGTTAGTCCCAAAAATCATATAAAATATCATATAAATGCATATAAAACATCCTAGATGGATAATATAATAGCATGGAACAATAAAAAATTATAGATACGTTGGAGACGTATCAGCTTGCTAAGCATCTTGCCAGCATTATGGGTACCCAGGATTGTTTCTTGAGCTCTTCTGAAGTGGTTTCAGTTATGGACTTGCTTTGCTGCGGTGTTTATTTGCACTGGTCGCCAACATTGGCGACTAGTGTATGTGATATGTTTCTTTGTTCCCTATATTTGCACTGGTAGTGAACTTTGATGCTAGTGGATGTAATATGTGTAATAGTCGTGCTAGCCTAGTGTAAGTTGCTTGCTTATTTAGTTCCTTGTTGTATTGTTTATTTGTTTACTTGTAGTCAGTGCAGTTCTTTTTCCGCGGTTTGCTAGTGGCCGCAATGACCTATTTTTTAAAACTAGGCCACAATAACCATGGGCTACATATTTACTGTAGTTACCATGGGCCTCCTACAGGCTGTAGAAACAATGGGCCTTCTAAGGGCCATAGAAGCAATAGGCCTTCTATGGGCCGTAGCATTAATGGACCTTCTACGTGTTGTATGATCGATAGGCCAAACATGGGCCAATAACAGACTGCATTATGGGCCGTGAACGGGCTAGATTTGGAATCATCCGTTCATGGGCAGACAATAACAGGTCGTCGTTAATCGGCCGTATTGGACGACGCTATGAAAATGGCCCAACGGATTAACAGGCTGCAAACGGGACGATTGTAACTGCGGGCTGAATTTGGCCCACAAGCAGAAAAGGCCAATAACAGGCCGTAAGTAACCAAATGCTAGAAATGAGCCCAAGAATAAATGGGCCCTAATAAGGTCGAAAGATAACACGGGTTGGAAACGGCCCAATGGAATAATGGGCCATTAATGGGTATAAAGGGGTACACTATTCATTGCGGGCCAGATTCACCACGGGTTGTTAATGGGCCAAGAGTTACAAATGGCCTCGTATGGGCCGAAAGACATCATGGGCCATACATGGGCCAGAAGTTACAGCGGGCTGGAATCATATTGGATGGCCCAGATGAAGCTACTAGGCTTAATTCCGATAGACCGTAACGGGCCATGAGTTAGCAGGCCGTAAATGGGCTATATAGGAACAGGCTTTCCGTGGGCCGGTTCGTTACCTTTTGACGAAGTCAAACAGGCCGGCCTTTTCACCGGAATGGGTCTCTGTTGGGCCGTGCCACGTGTCGATGTATCATAGGCGCCTCATGTCCAATGAATGGATGACATCTGTCCCAACGGTGAGCCAACACGTGTTTCCTCTGGCCAATGAGAATTTTACACGTGGAAAATCCTCATTGGTCTGGGTTGTTAGCGGATTATCAGATCCAAAACCGGACCTGATAGCTTAACAGCGACCCGTTACGGTGGATGCCACGTGTCGGCCACCCTTGACGAAAGCACTTCCATGACGCGTGATTTATCGTCATGGAAGTGGACACTTCCGTGATGATAATTTTGGTAATGTCATGGAACACTTCTATGACAGCACATGTATGACTATCTTGATTCTGTCATAAAATTGTCATGGATGTACATGCATGACAGAAAACGTGACCTACTGTGACAAACACGTATCATCATGGAAGTGTCTCTTTTTTGTAGTGTAAGTGTTCTCCCGAGTATGCACCGTTGCGACAGTTCGTCGTGTTGAGACGCCACGTGATGATCGGGTGTGATAGACTCTATGTTCACATACAACGGGTGCAAGAAAGTGTTACACATGCGGAATACTCGGGTTAAACTTGACGAGCCCGGCATGTACAGACATGGCCTCGGAACACTTGAGACCGAAAGGTCGAACGTGAATCAAATAGTAGATATGATCAACATAGAGATGTTCACCGTTGATGACTACTCCATCTCACGTGATGATCGCACATGGTTTAGTTGATTTGGATCACGTATCACTTAGATGACTTGAGGGATGTCTATTTAAGTGGGAGTTCTTAAGTAATTTGATTAATTGAACTTAATTTATCATGAACTTAGTCCTGACAGTATTTGCAAATTATGTTGTATATCAATAGCTCGCGTTGTAGCTCCCATGTGTTTTTGATATGTTCCTAGAGAAAAATAAGTTGAAAGATGATAGTAGCAATGATGTGGACTGGGTCCATGATCTGAGGATTATCCTCATTGCTGCACAGAAGAATTATGTCCTTGATGCACCGCTAGGCGACAGACCTATTACAGGAGCGGATGCAGACGTTATGAACGTTTGGCAAGCTTGGTATGATGACTACTTGATAGTTTAGTGCGACATACTTTACGGCTTAGAATCGGGGCTACAAAATGTTTTTGAATGCCAGGGAGCATATGAGATGTTCCAAGAGCTGAAATTGGTATTTCAGACTCATGCCCGTGTCGAGAGGTATGAGACCTCTGACAAATACTTTGCCTACAAGATGTAGGAGAATAGCTCAGCCAGTGAGCATGTGCTCAGAATGTCCGGGTACTACAATCACTTGAATCAAGTGGGAGTTAATCTTCCAGATAAGATAGTGATTGGCAGAGTTCTCTAGTCACTATCACCAAGTTACTAGAACTTCGTGATGAACTATAATATGAAAGGGATGACGAAAACGATTCCTGAGCTCTTCGCGATGGTAAAATCGGCGAAGGTAGAAATCAAGAAAGAGCATCAAGTGTTGATGGTTAAAAAGACCACTAGTTTCAAGAAAAAGGGCAAGGGAAACAAAGGGAACTTCAAGAAGAATGGCAAGAAGTTACCACTCCCGTGAAGAAGCCCAAAGCTGGACCTAAGCCTGAACCTAAGTGCTTCTACTGCAAAGGAAGTGGTCACTGGAAGTGGAACTGCCCTAGATACTTGGCGGATAAGAAGGATGGCAAAGTGAACAAGGTATATTTGATATACATGTTATAGATGTGTACTTTGCTAGAGTTTATAGCAACCCCTCGGTAATTGATATTGGCTTAGTTGCTAAGAGTAGTAACTCGAAATAGGAGTTGCAAAATAAACAGAGACTAGTTAAGGACGAGGTGACGATGTGTGTTGGAAGTAATTCCAAGGTTGATACGATCACCATCGCAGACTCCCTCCACCTTCGGTTTTAGTATTGAACCTAAATAAATGTTATTTGGTGTTTGCGTTGAGCATTAATATGATTAGATCATGTTTATTGCAATACGGTTATTCATTTAAGTGAGAGAATACTTGTTGTTCTGTTTACATGAATAAAACCTTCTATGGTCATACACCCAATGTGAATGGTTTATTGAATCTCGATCGTAGTGATACACATATTCATAATATTGATGCCAAAAGATGCAAAGTTGATAATTATAGTGCAACATATTTGTGGCACTGCCATTTAGGTCATATTGGTGTAAAGCGCATGAAGAAACTCCATGCAGATGGGCTTTTGGAATCACTCGATTCTGAATCATTTGATACTTGCGAGACATGCCTCATGGGCAAGATGACTAAAACTCCGTTCTCCAGAACAATGGAGCGAGCCAATGACTTATTCGAAATAATACATACCGATGTATTCGGTCCAATGAGTGTTGAGGCACACGGCGGGTATCGTTATTTTCTGACCTTCACATATGAGTTAAGTAGATATGGGTATATTTACTTAATGAAACACAAGTCTGAAACATTTGAAAAGTTCAAAGAATTTCAGAGTGAAGTGGAGAATCGTCGTAACAAGAAAATAAAGTTTCTACAATATGATCACGGAGGCGAATATTTGAGTTACGACTTTGGGCTTCATTTAAAACAATGTGGAATAGTTTCACAACTCACGCCACCTGGAACACCACAGCGTAATGGTGTGTCCGAACATCGTAACCGTACTCTATTGGATATGGTGCATTCTATGATGTCTCTTACCGATTTGCCTTTATCATTTTGGGGTTATGCATTAGAGATAGGTGCATTCATGTTAAATAGGGCACCGTCTAAATCCGTTGAGACGACACCGTATGAACTATGGTTTGGAAAGAAACCAAAGCTGTCGTTTCTTAAAGTTTTGGGTTGCGATGCTTATGTGAAAAAGCTTCGGCCTAATAAGCTCGAACCCAAATCAGAGAAGTGCGTCTTCATAGGATACAAAAAGAAACTGTCGGGTACACCTTCTACCACAAATCCGATGGCAAGATCTTTGTTGCTAAAAATGGATCCTTTCTAGAGAAGGAGTTTCTCTCAAAAGAACTGAGTGGGAGGAAAGTAGAACTTGATGAGGTAACTGTACCTTCTCTCGAATTAGAAAGTAGATCATCACAGAAAACCGTTCCCGTGATTCCTACACCAACTAGAGAAGAACCTAATGCTAATGATCATCAAACTTCAGATCAAGTTACTACCGAACCTCGTTGGTCAACCAGAGCATGATACGCACCAGAGTGGTACGGTAATCCTGTTCTGGAAGTCATGTTACTAGACCATGACGAACCTACGAACAATGAAGAAGCTATGATGAGCCCAGATTCCAATATATGGCTTGAGGCCATGAAATCTGAGATAGGATCTATGTATGAGAACAAAGTGTGGACTTTGGTTGACTTGCCTGATGATTGATGACCCACAAGTATAGGGGATCTATCGTAGTCCTTCCGATAAGAGTGTCGAACCCAACGAGGAGCAGAAGGAAATGATAAGCGGTTTTCAGCAAGGTATTCTCTGCAAGTACTCAAATAAGTGGTAACAGATAGTTTTGTGATAAGATAATTTGTAACGAGCAACAAGCAACAAAAGTAAATAAAGTGCAGCAAGGTGGCCCAATCCTTTTTGTAGCAAAGGACAAGCATGGAAAGACCCTTATATAAGGAAAAGCGCTCCCGAGGACACATGGGAATATCGTCAAGCTAGTTTTCATCACGTTCATATGATTCGTGTTCAGTACTTTGATAATGTGATATGTGGGTGGACCAGTGCTTGGGTGTTGTTCTTACTTGAACAAACATCCCACTTATGATTAACCTCTATTGCAAGCATTCGCAACTACAACAAAAGTATTAAGGTAAAACTAACTATAGCATGAAACATATGGATCCAAATCAGCCCCTTACGAAGCAACGCATAAACTAGGTTTTAAGCTTCTGTCACTCTAGCAACCCATCATCTACTTATTACTTCCCAATGCCTTCCTCTAGGCCCAAATAATGGTGAAGTGTTATGTAGTCGACGTTCACATAACACCACTAGAGGCTAGACAACATACATCTCATCAAAATATCAGACGAATACCAAATTCACATGACTACTAATAGCAAGACTTCTCCCTTGTCCTCAGGAACAAATGTAACTACTCACAAAGCATAAACATGTTCATAATCAGAGGGGTATTAATATGTATATAGGATCTGAACATATGATCTTCCACCAATTAAACCAACTAACATCAACTACAAGGAGTAATTAACACTACTAGCAACCTACTAGCACCAATCCCGGACTTGGAGACAAGAATTGGATACAAGAGATGAACTAGGTTTTTGAGATGAGATGGTGCTGATGAAGATGTTGATGGATATTGCCCTCTCCCGATGAGAGGAGCATTGGTGATGACGATGGCGATGATTTCCCCCTCCGTGAGGGAAGTTTCCCCGGCAGAACAGCTCTGCCGAAGCTCTAGATTGGATCCGCCAAGGTTCCGCCTCGTGGCGGCGGAGTTCCGTCCCGAAAGGTTGCTTCTTATTTTTTTTCTCGACGAAATACTTCATATAGGATAAGATGGTCATCGGAGAGCCACCAGGGGGCCCACGAGGTAGGGGGCGCGCCCTAGGGGGGGCGCGCCCCCCACCCTCATGAGAAGGGTGTGGGCCTCCTGGTCTTCATCTTTGGCGAGGATTTTTCATTATTTATTATAAGGTATTCCGTGGAGTTTCAGGACTTTTGGAGTTGTGCAGAATAGGTCTCTAATATTTGCTCCTTTTCCAGCCAAGAATTCCAGCTGCCGGCATTCTCCCTCTTTATGTAAACCTTGTAAAATAAGAGAGAATAGCCATAAGTATTGTGACATAATGTTGCAATGTGTGTTGCTGCTTATATATTGGGCATCAAGATCTATAGAGATAGATCAAGACGTTTAATAGGACTTTCCGGTAAAATTTTGAAGAAGTTCAAAATAGACCAGTCAAAGAAAGGGTTCTTATCTATGTTGCAATGTGTGAAGTTGAGTAATACTCAAAACCCGACTACGGCAGAAGATAGAGAGAGAATGAAAGTCATTCCCTATGCCTCAGCCATATGTTCTATAAAGTATGACATGCTGTGTACCTAACCTATTGTGTACTTCACCGTGAGTTTGGCAAGGGGGTACAATAGTGATCCAGGAGTAGATCACTGGACGGCGGTCAAAATTATCCTTAGGTACATAAATAGGACTAAGGAAATGTTTCTCGGTTATGAAGGTGACAAAGAGTTCGTCGTAAAGGGTTATGTCGACGCAAGCTTTAACACTGATCCAGATGACTCTGAGTCCCAATCTGCATACATATTGAAAGTGGGAGCAATTAGCTATAGTAGCCCTATGCAGAGCATTGTAGACATAGAAATTTGCAAAATACATACGGATCTGAATGTGTCAGACCCGTTTACTAAACCTCTCTCACAAGCAAAACATGATCACACCTTAGTACTCCTTGGGCATTAATCACATGGCGATGTGAACTAGATTATTGACTCTAGTAAACCCTTTGGGTGTTGGTCACATGGTGATGTGAACTATGGGTGTTAATCACATAAAGATGTGAACTATTGGTGTTAAATCACATGGTGATGTAAACTAGATTATTGACTCTAGTGCAACTCGGAGACTGAAGGAAATATGCCTTAGAGTCAATAATAAAGTTATTAGTTTATTTCCTTATATCATGATAAATGTTTATTATTCATGCTAGAATTGTATTAACCGGAAACTTGATACATGTGTGGTAGGCAAAACACCATGTCCCAAGTGAGCCTCTACTAGACTAGCTCGTTAATCAAAGATGGTTAAGTTTCCTAACCATGGACGTGTGTTGTCATTTGATGAACGGGATCACATCATTAGGAGAATGTTGTGATGGACAAGACCCATCTGTTAGCTTAGCATATTGATCGTTCAGTTTTATTGCTATTGCTTTCTTCATGTCATATACATATTCCTTTGACTATGAGATTATGCAACTCCCAGACACCGAAGGAATACCTTGTGTGCTATCAAATGTCACAATGTAACTGGGTGATTATAAAGATGCTCTACAGGTATCTGCGAAGGTGTTTGTTGGGTTGGCATAGATCGAGATTAGGATTTTTCACTCCGAGTATCGGAGAGGTATCTCTGGGCCCTCTCGGTAGTGCACATCATAAGAATCCTTGCAAGCAAAGTGACTAATGAGTTAGTCACAAGGTGATGTATTATGGAACGAGTAAAGAGCCTTGCCAGTAATGAGATTGAAGTAGGTATGAAGATACCGACGATCGAATCTCGGGCAAGTAACATACCCATGGACAAAGGGAATTACGTATGTTGTCATAAAGGTTCGACCAATAAAGATCTTCATAGAATATGAAGGAGCCAATATGGGCATCCAGGTTCTGCTATTGGTTATTGACCCGAGAGGTGTCTCGGTCATGTCTACATAGTTCTCGAACCCGTAGGGTCCGCACGCTTAATGTTCGTTGACAATATAGTTTTATATGAGTTATGTATGTTGGTGACCGAATGTTGTTCGAAGTCCCGGATGAGATAACGGACATGACAAGGAGCTCCGGAATGGTCCGGAGGTAAAGATTGATATATAGGATAATAGTGTTTGGTCTCCGGAAGGGTTCCGGAATTCATCGGAAGGGGTTCTGGATGTTTCCCAAAATGTTTGGGTACGAGAACACTTTATTTGGGCCAAAGGGGAAAGCCCACGAGGCTTTTGGAAAGTGCAAAAGGAAGTTTTACAGAAACTAGAGGCTAGACGCCAGGAACCCTGGCGTCTAGGGGGTAGAAGCCAGGAACCCTGGCGTCTAGCCCTGGAGTCCGAGAAGGACTCTTACCTTTCGGGCAGAACCGACTTTGAGGAGGCTTTTTCTCCAAGTTTCGACCCCAAGGCTCAACATATAAATAGAGGAACATGGCTAGCACCCAAGACACATCAAGATTCACCAAGCCGTGTGTTGGCAATCCCGTCCCCTCTAGTTTATCCTCCATCTAGTTTCTGTAGTGCTAAGCCCTGCAGAGATTGTTCTTCATCACCAACCGTCACCACGCTGTCGTGCTGCCAAAACTCATCTACTACTTCACCCGTCTTGCTGGATCAAGAAGACGAGGACGTCATCGAGATGAACGTGTGCTGAACGCGAAGGTGCTGTATGTTCGGTACTTGATCGGGACAGATCGTGAAGGTGTATGACTACATCAACCGCGTTGATAAACACCTCCGCTTTGCGATCTTCAGTGGTATGAGGATGCTCTCCTCCTCTCATTGCTATGCATCTCCTAGATAGATCTTGCGTGAGCGTAGACAATTTTTGAAATTGCATGCTACGTTTCCCAACGGCCTCTAGGGCATATTTCCAATGGTAGGACTCAGTTCCGATGTCCTCCATGCCAAAGATCGCCGGACGGGAGTTTGGGTGGTGGAGTGGGGTGGAGGGGTGTGGAGTGGAGTGGCTAGGGCTTGATCTAGGGAACAGATGGGGACAAATATATGTGGGGTCAGGTGGGCCTGCGTGGGCCGGGTTCGACGTGACGGACGTGTTCGGTCACGGCTGGTCCATCCCATGTCCACCACATATTTGGACTAGATATGAGGGGTGCCAGTCAGCCGGGTGTTTGAGGCCAGTTTGAGGCGTCCGTCAGGATTGTTTTTCTTTTGACCGGCCGGTGACCAGGCCATCTACCCAAATATTTAACGGGGTTTTGAGGCGTCCGGCTGTAGATGCTCTTACGGTTAGCGGAACTTCACCGTGTATCATCATCAACATCATCTCATAGTTGAACTTGGCCAATCACCATCCAAAGTTCAATACACTCCAGGATGTGCTCCTCTGAAATTGGTGAATCCCAGAAGGACGCCTTGGTTCCATTGCCAATGGCTATGATGGTGCAGGCGTAAAACAAGTCCATATCCACTTCATCATATGGGTTCTCTATGCCAACCCTGGCCATCTCAAATGAACAACTTTGGCGGTTTTTTGGAGGTTCAACTCGCATGAGACCCCTAGAATGGGCAGGACGGATTTAACAAGCATGGTCCGACCGGCCGTGGTGATATTCTTCCCTTGCCAAGGAGAGAGCTTCGCCACAATATTGTCTTTGAGGTGTTAGAAATCCACCCTTTCCAGCTACCATATACTCCCCCCGTTCCTAAATATAAGACATACCATTGTGGACTATATACAAAGCAAGATGAGTGAATCTACACTCTAAAATATGTCTATATACATCCATATGTACTAGTTTTTATTGAAAAAGACTTGGTATTTAGAAATGGAGGGAGTATTTTCCTATTATATTTTTTGTGCATCATATGCATCTCATATGGCGTTGCATGAGCGTCATATTATATTGCATTAATTAATTAATTTGAATATTCTATTTTGTCATTTTGTTAAATGGTGAATAAGTAGCACCCTCCCCCCCCCTCATTTTGATGTTCTAGTCCAATGGACCTTTCTAGAAAGATACAAATTCAAAGTTCAAATGTAAATCCAAGTAATTCCAAGTGAAATCCAAAGAAAAAGAAACGGGCATTTTTAAAGAAAACGAAGGCAAAATATTTTCCTCATCTTATTAATGAAGAGGAAGAATGACAAGGTTTTAGAGTTTCATGACCACAAAGGGATCACTCTCCCGAAATTAAATTTCTCAAATATTTAGTCTCGGCAATGACCCAAAGCTTCGCCTCAACATTGATCGACGAAACCACGTGGGTTGCTAAAGATGCCTTGTTTCAAAAAAAAAACTCTCACATTTGCACACGGTTATCGCACACGGTAAATTCCAGCAAAATGTGTGCTCTCCATCACACACGATACATGCAAATGTAAGGCGTGCAATAGTACCCGTCATCGGAGATAGTTTCTTTTTTTTGTGGGCGAATAATGTATTACTCAACTCAAGAAGTTCATACAATCAATCGTAACAAGCTCCATAGCAGCCGTAGGACCCGAACCGATCAAAGTCATGGTTCTGCCTTCTAAACAAGCAAATCTAGTTATGTTATTACTAACTTTATTTTGGCTATGATTAACATGAGTAATACACGAATCATGAATAGACATGAGATGTGACGCCCAGATAATTAAGCTACAGTGAACCTTTTCTAATGATGCCACGTCACCTCGGTCACTGTTGCTAATCTCCCGATGATTCAAATCCCGTTCAAATTCAAATTCAAAGTCAAGTCAAAGGATAAAAGTTTTCAAATATTAAAACTAAATTGTTCTAGATGTGGCAAATAAATCATAAGTAATTATGCTGGGGAATCCACATTTTTATAAAATGCTTAAAATGCACTAAAATAATAAAACAGTAGGGAAAGCTATTAATTAAATGCGTTTTTCAGTTATTAACTTATAAAACTATTTTATTTAGTTGCCCAAAACTATATGGATAGTAGCATATTTATTAACACTAAATTAGGGGCTCATTTTTGTACTTTATAAAACTATAGTAAATAAAATAAAATGTAAACAGAAAAGAAATAAAAGGAGAAATAGAAAATACCTACAAGCTACTATGCAACCCTAAGTTACACACTGTGCCCAGCCCACCTAAACCCCCCTCATCCTTATCCCCTCTCTCTCCCCGTGCGTGTCACCACCACAGGCCATCATCGTTGCTGCGACCGCGCGATGCTCACCACGGCGATGCTACAGGGCGTCGCGGAGGGGATAAGGGCGTCGCCCCTGAGCCCCAGGCGAAACCCTAGCGCCATTTCCCCTTCCCTTGCGCCGCCTCTTCCACCTCGCCCGCAGCCGAACCACGTCGCCAAGGCCGACCTCATCCTCGTGGCCATTGTCCTCCCCGTCGCCTGAGACTACGCCGGGAGCACCGCCTCCACCGTCTTCGTCGACTACTTGGACGCATCGGAGCTCAGGACCCCCTGCCTCGCGCGGATCGAGCCGTTCCATTCCCCGGATCGCCGTCACCGGAACGTCGTCCTCATCCTCCTCTCCGACTCGCTTCACCGAGCCTCGCCGCCCGTACCCCTGCATCGTACGATGAGGGCCACTCCCTCCCCTCTCTACCCTGTCCCGCGCACGCTAGGGTGCCGTCCCCGGCCGCGCTCCCCGCGCCCTTTCCGTCGTCCGCTCGCGCATGTCATGGGTCGCGACCATGCGCCGTCGTGGACCTGCAGCTGCTGCTCGCCCCGCGCTTGGTTCCCACAAGCACGCCGTAACCTCGCCCCGCCTGCGTTGCCTTGCTGCTTCCCCACATTGCTTGCTCGTCGTCGCTGGTCGTCCACCTCGCTGTGCTGCTCCGCCGCAGTCGCCTCTGCTGCTAGCGCAGCTACCGCCGCCCGTGTTCGCGCTCAGCGCCACCGGCGCACGCTCCCACTGGTCGCGGCCCGTAGCCGCTCGCCGGAGGCCGCGCTCGTCGCGAGCACCTGCGCATGCCCGTGTTCCCGCACTCCCGCCTTACCCCACCTACTGCTGCTGTTTGCCCACGTCGCCCGCTTCCCCCGCTCCGGCGTGCCTCCCCGGCCGCTCGGGCTGCATCGGTCCCACGCACACACTCGCGCGCCCGTGAGCCTCGCCCGCAGTCGCCGCACTCCCCCGGCCCCGCCCGCCATCGCCACCCAAGCGCGCTCCTGCCGGAGCCCCTGGCCTCGGCTCCGCCCCTACCCCTGCTTGCCGCTGCGCCCTTGGGCGCCCCACACCACACCCCGCACCCACCGCCGACCTCCACTCCCTGCGCGGCCTGCTGCCACCCCCTGCTTTCTGCTTTTGGTTGCTGCTGCCGCTCAATACAGGTCGGGTGTCACTGATAGTTTACGTGCTAATGCCCCCCTAATCCTAACACTAATTAGGCACTGACAGTAGACCCCACTACTTAATTGGATTAACTAAAACCATTTAAAACTCTGTTTAACTAAATGTCCCACTGATATATGGGTCCCACTTCTAAATAAATCTAGTTAGTTAAATAGTTTAACTAGCAGTCTATGACATGTGGCCCCCCACATGTCAGTTGGACCAGTCAAACCAGTCAACAAGTTGACTGTTGACTGCTGACTAGCGGCCAACAGGGTCCACCTGTCAGTCAAATAGTCAATCTCTGGGTACACTTCTGTGTACCCGTAGCATTTAGTATTTAATATATTGCGAATTAAATTAACTCCAGAAAATCAGAAAATGTTTTAAAACTTTAAAAAACAATCCGTAGCTCGGATGAAAATACTTTGTACATGAAAGTTGCTCAGAACGACGAGACGAATCCGGTTACGCTGCCCGTTCGTCCGCCACGCATCCCTCGCATAGCGAACACGCAACTTTCCCCCTTCGGTTCATCTGTCCGAAAACGCGAAACCCCGGGGGTATTTTCCCGGATGTTTCCCCCCTTTACCGGTATCACCTCATACCGCGTTAGGGCACCCCTAGCACCGCTACTTGTCATGTCATGCATCGCTATGCATCTGTTTGCTTAATATTTATTGTTTCTTCCCCCTCTTCTTTCGCTAGACACCGAGTCCGACGCCGCTGCTACCCAGTACAACTACAGTGTTGACAACCCCTCTCTCTTGCCAGAGCAACCAGGCAAGCCCCCCCCCTTGATCACCAGATATCGCCTACTCTCTTTCTACTGCTTGCATTAGAGTAGTGTAGCTTGTTACTGCTTTCCGTTAATCCTATTCTGACGCATAGCCTGTCATTGTTGATACAACTGTTGATACCTTACCTGCAGTTCTAAATGCTTAGTATAGGATGCTAGATTATCATCAGTGACCCTACATTCTTGTCAGTCTGCCATGCTATACTATCGGGCCGTGATCATGTCGGGTGTTGATCACGGGTAAATACATACATATATACATACTATACAGGTGGTGACTAAAGTCGGGTCGGCTCGTTGAGTACCCGCAAGTGATTCTGATGTGGGGGCTGAAGGGGCAGGTGGTTCCACCCAGGTAGTGGTGGGCCTAGGTTCCCGACGGCCCCCGCCTGTTACTTTGAGGCGAAGCGACAGGGCAGGCAGAGACCACTTAGGTGAGAGGTGGGCCTGGCCCTGGTCGGTGTTCGCGGTTACTTCAAAATAACACGCTTAACGAGATCTGGGTATTTGATCTGAGTCTGGCTACTGGCCTATACGCACTAACCAACTACGCGGGGACAGTTATGGGCACTCGACGTCGTGGTATCAGCGGAAGCCTTCGTGACGTCAGCGACTGAGCGGCGCGTGCCGGGTTGGACTGGAACGACTACTCTTGTATAAGGGAGGCTAGGTCTGCTCACCGGCCACGTACGCAACGTGCAGGTGTGCAATGGGCGATGGGCCCAGATCCTTGTGCCATAGGATTTAGACCGGCGTGCTGACCTCTCTGTTGTGCCTAGGTAGGGTTGCGACGTGTTGATCTTCCGAGGCCGGGCATGACCCAGAAAAGTGTGTCCGGACAAAGGGGATCAAGCGTGTTGGGAAATGTGGTGCACCCCTGTAGGGAAGTTAATCTATTCAAATAGTCATGATCTTTGGTAACAGGACGACTTGGAGTTGTACCTTGACCTTATGACAACTAGAATTGGATACATAATAAAACACACCCTTACAAGTGCCAGATACAACTGGTGATCGCTCTCTCACAGGGCGACGAGGGGAGGATCGCCGGGTAGGATTATGCTACACGATGCTACTTGGTGAACTTACCATCTACTCTCTTCTACATGCTGCAAGATGGAGGTGGCCAGAATCGTAGTCTTCGATAGGACTAGCTATCCCCCTCTTATTACGGCATTCTGCAGTTCAGTCCACATATGATACCCTTATTCCATTTGATACCCATGCATACATTTGTAGTGTAGTTCCTTGCTTGTGAGTACTTTGGATGAGTACTCATGGTTGCTTTGCTCCCCCTTTTCCCCTTTCTATACCCGTTTTTGCGACCAGACGATGGAGGCCACGAGCCAGACGCCACTGTCGATGACGACTGCTACTACTCGGGAGGTGCCTACTACTACGTGCAGCCCGCTGGCGACGACTAGGAGTAGTTTAGGAGGATCCCAGGCAGGAGGCCTGCGCCTCTTTCGATCTGTATCCCAGTTTGTGCTAGCCTTCTTAAGGCAAACTTGTTTAACTTATGTATGTACTCAGATATTGTTGCTTCCGCTGACTCGTCTATGATCGAGCTCTTCTATTTGAGCCCTTGAGGCCCATGTCTTGTAATATGATGCTTGTATGACTTACTTTATTTGTAGGGTTGTGTTGTGATATCTTCCCGTGAGTACCTGATCTTGATTGTACACGTTTGCGTGTATGATTAGTGTATGGTCAAATCTGGGGCGTCACAAGTTGGTATCAGAGCCGACTGCCTATAGGAACCCCCTTTCAAACTCATTGGCCGAAGTTGAGTCTAGTCGATGAAAACTGTTTTACTAACATGGCTGTGCGGCCCATGGGCCCACGTCGCCATTCGGTGGTATTAGTATCTTTTACTCCTCGTCTATACTCTGGGACTCGGATCTCTCTCCTATTCGGGTTAAATGATTTGCTAACTCTTACTCTAGGTTCTCGTAAATACTTTCTCCCAAAGAGCCCCTCGGTCCGAACGATCGACTGCTTTAACAGAAGATTCTGAAGATACTCTCCGATGTTATTGCGTTTGCAATTCCCTTCCACCGTCAACCCCTATAGATAACTACATTCACTTGCCATTCTTACCTTAGTCCCCAGTTGTTCTTGTTATTACAAGATACCCTGAAATTCTCTCTGTTGTTCCGAGAATCTTTGTGCCTATTGCCTTGTAGCTCTTTGCCACCTGAATACCCCTACGGATAATTTCTCGCACTTATCGAGTATCCGCTCATCCCAGTTGATTCATGTATTTCACAAAAGTCTTCAAAATAACAGTCGATCTTCTCAAAATCCTCAACAACCCAGTGCTCTTGAAATTTTTGCTTGCTTGCATTATGGTTAATCCCATATGTATAGTAATCTTATTGGCAGCCTTTGTCACTATCATTTTGAGTCCATTGATTCAATATGTTGCGAATGCTCGCAATCCTCAAATCAGATCCTAGAATTCATCCTTTCGGCTCAAACATCATTCTAAAACATGAGCTAGATATCGACCAATCAAATTGACGTCGATTGTACCCCTAATGCCTATTTAGCTTATCCATTCTTAATCAGATTGTTGGCTTCTGATCCCTTGATTTGGAAATGATAATTCCTTTGCATTTGAGCTTTCAGTCAGTCAGTTGTTTCTATACTCCAATGCCTTTGCATTGTTTCTTCTTCTGATTGTGTGCTGATGCTCACATCAGCTCCATTGTGTACTGTTAGATCCTTTATTGAATTATCATCGAACGGTGTCCTTTGTATACAAAAACCTTAAGAAGTTCTTCCCTAATACATAATTCCATTGGTAAATCCTATTCTCTGATATGGTCAACGATGCTCTACTTTCGAGCTTGAGTTATCTACTTCTAAACCTTGTAGTATATGTTTCTAAGATACCCGATGGGTTGAACCAATGCCTTCCCTAATCTGTGCAAACCCGAAAGATTACATGGGTCATACTTATCTGGTACTGCACCAGGTAAAACTTTCAACAACTAATGCCATTTCAAAAAGAAACGAGAAGTGAATGGAAGGTTATACATTGAAGAAGTGGGAGTCGACCTTGAACTTTGTGTTCATGCCCATGGACACGATGTAGATTCTATCATGGAAGCTTCTCTTAAATTAATTATTTTCTTGGTATAAGTTCATATTATATCTAGGATCTGGTCTTTTGCAACCATGGTTCCGGCCATATTGATACTCTTTGATTCCTTTTCTCGGGCAAGTTAAAGTACTTGCCTTCTGCAGATCAATACATCTCTGCAACCTCTATTTTGATCTTCCTTTAAGTATTACCCTTTGGTATCTCGAGAGTATCAAAGAACGGTGTTGCTTCCTATGGGTCTTCATCTAGTATTGCTTCTCACCAATTTCAGATTTCCCCCAGGTTCTGAGTTATTAGTCACTCAAGAACACCGATAAGTGAATCAATTCCGCACTCCAACTCAAAATAACTCTTAAGTATTTTTCGTTACTTATGAGTTTATTAATCCTTCAAGTCATTCCTAGCCTGATCGGCTATATCATTTTTGTGCTAAATTTTAAACTGTGCTACCTAGTCCTTCCTGGAGCACAAATTTCGACAGTGAGCTAATCTTACGTCGATCTTCCTCGTCATATCATTTCTCTTTGAGCAGCAAATTTGATTTCGAGTTTGTGTCGTACCCATGGTTCCAATAACCTTTCGCTCATCATTCCTTCAACTTGGTGTCATCGCCGATCGATTACATCTTCATGAGATCTCCCGACAAACGTGTCATGATCATCATCAGCATTCTGAGCTCTTCCAGGATATCAATTGAATTCATGATGATAAATGCCATCCTTCTATCCTCGATGATTTTTAATGACATCAACAACATTCTTGCATTCACTCTGACACAAAACGTGTTCATGTTTTGTGTTGCACCTAGAGTTCCTTTCTATCCAACTTATATTAGGATTCTACCTTGAAGTATTACTGTCCTTATGTCAAGGATGTTGCAAGGATTGCACCACCTCTTGAGAATTCTTGATATAGTAATACTTCTCGTCATCCCCGTTCATTCCTTGGTCCTCGTGTTGTTTCTAACCAGAATACCAACAAATGGTATGTGATGTGTAAAATTCAAAAATTCTAGCAACCCTATTGCTTTGACCTTAATGGTCGATAACCTCATTCTAAGTCTATTGCTTATTGAATCATCATTCAAACCTTGAACGTGCTACCTAGTCCACTTTTCAGCCAATGTTTAATTGTGTATGTTTTCTTCGAGCCTACATCATTATATCATTTGATCCGACAAATGTTATCCCCTTGTTCACATAAGTGTGGAAATCCACCTTTTGAAAATCTCAATGAATTGACACTGAGTCACTCAGCCACCTCCTCACCTCTCCTTCATTTAATGATGAACTCTTGTTTTGGAACCCGCTTTCATAGTTAAATTTTCGAGAATCTTACAATGTCATCTTGACAATTTGTGTTGCACCTTTCTTCTCAGGCATGCCAAGTCTGAGTTATCCTGACACCAATTAGATCTGAATCTCGGTCAGATATGATGGTTGGAACATATTCCCAAGAGTTATCACCTTGGTCTTTATGTGACCCAATAATGTGATGTCATGCCTAGCACACCTGGTCTGAGGCCCTGTTGTTATAGATTCCTTTTCAGCAAGGTTATCCATTCTTCCATGAGGAAATTGTAAGACTTATTCTATGAATCATTCCTGATGGATCCCTTGTGTTTACAAAGTCTGACCTTTGCTTGAAGACCATGTTAGTGCTATCTCGAAGCATGTCCATGGTACTCTAATTTTCAAAGAACATTTGAAGCCCAATGCTAAATGTTTCTTCTCAATTATCCAAACACTGTTGTATGGGTAACGTCATGAAATTCCTCTCCCCTTACCTAAATGGTTTTCTACCTTCTATCCGGTCTTGGATATCATGCTCTGCTTGTCCTTGGGAAGGATATACCCCTGGAATATGTGTTTTAACACATTTTCCTTTCCATTGTTCTGTTTAATCTAATAATCATATTTTCCTTTCCTATGTTTGGTTTAACTTTTCTTGTGAGTTATATGATCTAAGCAGTAATATTCACCTGCTTATGTAAACACCTCGTTGTACAATTCTGTCAGCAATACCCTGTTACTATTGTTGATGACATTCCGGTAACCACCGATGGACGAGAACCTTGCCTATTGGTCCGCCTCGTTTCAACGAGCATGGAAATGGTTCTCTTCGTCCCTCGCCCTTGGTACCAACGTTGTTGCCAACATAACTGACAGGCTATCCTCTGACATAACTTGCTATCTTGACCGTGCAAGACATCACCACTTTCCTACTTTTAACCCACATGGTGGGCCCATAACCCACAGTTCCCAGGATCAAAAGCTGGCTCTCCTGTACACACCCCTGCTCCCAAGGTTGTTCCTCGCGCATGACCTCGTATGTAATTCACGAGCCACCTTCCGAGAGATCATCAATTCTGGTATCAGACGCAATACTTATTCCCATTCCTCTGAACCCCTTTCACACTTTTTTTCAGGCAATGAATGATTGCCTATGCGCTTGAAACTCCTACCTTGCACCTTCTTACTTTGCCCTCGTTAATTTCTTAAGTTTCAATTTGAGAGTTACTTTCTGCCACCTTCCCTGATGTTATCTACCAAAAAAGCAACATGGTAGTGATCCGTTCTTCCGAAGTTACCACTTGTCCTTTGTACGTACGATGAAGACTCCGAAGAAAAGATGACGAGTTCGTCATGATGTCCTGAAGTAGGGAGATTAAGACATCAACGAGAAAGAACAACCTCTTTGAGAAGAGCAGGCAAGACCGAGGAGATTCGTTAGAATTACGTAACCAGACCCTTTCCCCCTTGTTCCACCTCTTAAATCTCGGGACAAGATTTCTTGTAGTGGAGAAGAATTGCGACGCCCGGATAATTAAGCTACAGTGAACCTTTGCTAATGATGCCACATCACCTAGGTTACTGTTGCTAATCTCCAGATGATTCAAATCCCGTTCGAATTCAAATTCAAAGTCAAGTCAAAGGATAAAAGTTTTCAAATATTAAAACTAAATTGTTCTAGATGTGGCAAATAAATCATAAGTAATTATGCTGGGGAATCCACATTTTTATAAAATGCTTAAAATGCACTAAAATAATAAAACATTAGGGAAAGCTATTAATTAATTGCGTTTTTCAGTTATTAACTTATAAAACTATTTTATTTAGTTACCCAAAACTATAGGGACAGTAGCATATTTATTAACACTAAATTAGGGGCTCATTTTTGTATTTTATAAAACTATAGTAAATAAAATAAAATGTAAACGGAAAAGAAATAAAAGGAGAAATAGAAAATACCTACAAGCTACTATGCAACTGGGCCTAAGTTACACACTGTGCCCAACCCACCTAAACCCCCTTATCCTTATCCCCTCTCTATCCCCGTGCGTGTCACCGCCACAGGCCATCATCGCCGCTGTGACCGCGCGATGCTCACCACGGCGATGCTACAAGGCGTCGCAGAGGGGATAAGGGCGTCGCCCCTGAGCCCCAGGCGAAACCCTAGCGCCATTTCCCCTTCCCTTGCGCCGCTTCTTCCACCTCGCCCGCAGCTGAACCACGTCGCCATGGCCGATCTCATCTTCGTGGCCACTGTCCTCCCCGTCGCCTGAGACTGCACTGGGAGCACCGCCTCCGCCGTCTTCATCGACTACTTGGACGCATCGGAACTCGGGACCCCCTGCCTCGCGCGAATCGAGCCGTTCCCTTCCCTGGATCGCCGTCGCCGGAACGTCATCCTCATCCTCCTCTCTGACTAGCATCACCGAGCCTCGCCGCCCGTACCCCTGCATCGTATGGTGAGGGCCACTCCCTCCCCTCTCTACCCTGTCTCGCGCACGCTAGGGTGCCGTCCCCGGCCGCGCTCCCTGCGCCCTTTCAGTCGTCCGCTCGCGCACGTCACGGGTCACGACCACGCGCTGTCGTGGACCTGCAGCTGCTGCTCGCCTCGCGCTTGGTTCCCGCGAGCACGCCGTAACCTTGCCCCGCCTGCGTTGCCTTGCTGCTTCCCCACTTGCTTGCTCGCCGTCGCTGGTCGTCCACCTCGCTGTGCTGCTCCGCCGCAGTCGCCTCTGCTGCTAGCGCAGCTACCGCCGCCCGTGTTCGCGCTCAGCGCCACCGGCCCACGCTCCCACTGGCTGCGCCCCACAGCCGCTCGCTGGAGGCTGCGCTCGTCGTGAGCACCTGCGCATGCACGTGTTCCCGCGCTCCCGCCTTACCCCACCTGCTGCTGCTGTTTGCCCATGGCGCCCGCTTCCCCCGCTCCGGCGTGCCTCCCTGGCCGCTCGGGCTGCACCCACGCACACGCTCGCGCGCCCGTGAGGCTCGCCCGCAGTCGCCACACTCCCCCGGCCCCGCCCTCCGCCGCGCCCGCCATCGCCTCCCATGCGCGCTCCCGCCGGAGCCCCTGGCCTTGGCTCCGCCCCTGCCCCTGCTTGCCGCTGCGCCCTCGGGCGCCCCACGCCACACACCGCACCCACCGCCGACCTCCACTCCCCGCGCGGCCTGCTGCCGCCCCCTGCTTTCTGCTTTTGGTTGCTGCTGCCGCTCAATACAGGCCGGGTGCCGCCGATAGTTTACGTGCTAATGCCCCCCCTAATCCTAACACTAATTAGGCACTGACAGTAGGCCCCACTACTTAATTGGATTAACTAAAACCGTTTAAAACTCTGCTTAACTAAATGTCCCACTGACATATGGGTCCCACTACTAAATAAATCTAGTTAGTTAAATAGTTTAACTAGCAGTCTATGACATGTGGCCCCCCACATGTCAGTTGGACCAGTCAAACCAGTCAACAAGTTGACTGTTGACTGCTGACTAGGCGGTCAACAGGGTCCACTTGTCAGTCAAATAGTCAATCTCTGGGTACACTTCTGTGTGGCCGTAGCATTTAGTATTTAATATTTTGCGAATTAAATTAACTCCATAAATTCAGAAAATATTTTAAAACTTTAAAAATTAATAAAGAATAATCCGTAGCTCGAATAAAAATACTTTGTACATGAAAGTTGTTCAGAACGACGAGACGAATCCGGTTACCCTACCCGTTCGTCCGCCACGCATCCCTAGCATAGCGAACATGCAACTTTCCTCCTTCGGTTCTTCTGTCCAAAAACGCAAAACCCCGGAGGTATTTTCCCGAATGTTTCCCCCCTTCACCGGTATCACCTCATACCGCATTAGGGCACCCCTAGCACCGCTACTTGTCATGTCATGCATCGCTATGCATCTGTTTGCTTAATATTTATTTTTTCTTCCCCCTCTTCTCTCGCTAGACACCGAGACCGACGCTGCTGCTACCCAGTACGACTACGGTGTTGACGACCCCTCTCTCTTGCTAGAGCAACCAGGCAAGCCCCCCCCTTGATCACCAGATATTGCCTACTCTCTTTCTACTGCTTGCATTAGAGTAGTGTAGCATGTTACTGCATTCCGTTAATCCTATTCTGATGCATAGCCTGTCATTGTTGCTACAACTGTTGATACCTTACATGCAGTCCTAAATGCTTAGTATAGGATGCTAGATCATCATCAGTGACCCTACATTCTTGTCAATCTGCCATGCTATACTATCGGGTTGTGATCACGTCGGGTGTTGATCATGGGTAAATACATACATATATACATACTATACAGGTGGTGACTAAAGTCGGGTCAGCTCGTTGAGTACCCGCAAGTGATTCTGATGTGGGGGCTGAAGGGGCAGGTGGTTCCGCCCAGGTAGTGGTGGGCCTAGGTTCCCGACGGCCCCCGCCTGTTACTTTGAGGCGAAGCGACAGGACAGGCGGAGACCACTTAGGTGAGAGGTGGGCCTGGCCCTGGTCGGCGTTCGCGGTTACTTCAAAATAACACGCTTAACGAGATCTGGGTATTTGATCTGAGTCTGGCTACTGGCCTATACGCACCAACCAACTACGCGGGGACAGTTATGGACACTCGACGTCATGGCATCAGCGGAAGCCTTCGTGACGTCAACGACTAAGCAGCGCGTGCCGGGTTGGACTGGAACACCTGCTCTTCTATAAGGGAGGCTAGGTCTGCTCACCGGCCGCGTACGCAACGTGCAGGTGTGCAATGGGCGATGGGCCCAGACCCCTACGCCATAGGATTTAGACCGGCGTGTTGACCTCTCTGTTGTGCCTAGGTAGGGTTGCGACGTGTTGATCTTCCGAGACCGGGCATGACCGAGAAAAGTGTGTCCGGACAAAGGGGATTGAGCGTGTTGGGAAATGTGGTGCACCCCTGCAGGGAAGTTAATCCATTCAAATAGCTGTGATCTTCGGTAACAGGACGACTTGGAGTTGTACCTTGACCTTATGACAACTAGAATTGGATACTTAATAAAACACACCCACAACCGGTGATCGCTCTCTCACAGGGCGATGAGGGGAGGATCGACGGGTTGGATTATGCTACACGATGCTACTTAGTGAACTTACCATCTACTCTCTTCTACATGCTGCAAGATGGAGGTGGCCAGAAGCGTAGTCTTCGATAGGACTAGCTACCCCTCTCTTATTCCGGCATTCTGCAGTTCAGTCCACATATGATACCCTTATTCCATTTGATACCAATGCATACATTTGTAGTGTAGTTCCTTACTTGCGAGTATTTTGGATGAGTACTCATGGTTGCTTTGCTCCCTCTTTTCCTCTTTCTATACCCGTTTGCTGCGACCAGACGATGGACCACAGGAGCCAGACGCTACTGTCGATGACGACTACTACTACTCGGGAGGTGCCTACTACTACGTGCAGCCCGTTAGCGACGACCAGGAGTCGTTTAGGAGGATCCCAGGCAGGAGGTCTGTGCCTCTTTCAATCTGTATCACAGTTTATGCTAGCCTTCTTAAGGCAAACTTGTTTAACTTATGTCTGTACTCAGATATTGTTGCTTTCGCTGACTCGTCTATGATCGAGCTCTTGTATTCGAGCCCTCAAGGCCCATGGCTTGTAATATGATGCTTGTATGACTTACTTTATTTGTAGAGTTGTGTTGTGATATCTTCTCGTGAGTCCCTGATCTTGATCGTACACATTTGCGTATATGATTAGTGTACGATCAAATCGAGGGCGTCACATGAGATATCTAATCTCCTTAATGAGCGATGAATAAATCGATATATCCACCTTCTTTGTCTGGATCAACTTTACTTCAACAATAAAATTCATCTCAATCTCGATAGGAAGCTCACTTATGTGGATAAAAAATGACAATCTTTTCATGCATGCACATAATTCCGCTTGAAGAGCATCTCAACATGAAAAAAGTTGCCTACAAGAGGAAAAAATAATCTCACACACACAGTTTACTTATTAGAACTGTGTGATGTACACTGTATACATTTCACCCAAGTACAAACGTGTACGATGGAACCGATCATCGCACACACGATTTGATCATTAAAAATGTGTACACCACATTGCATACGGTATTTCTTTTTTCCAATTGCATGCGATGAGTCAACAAACGCACATGTTTTCAGTTTCAAACACACTATTCGATTTTTATACCATGCGTGATGTCGTCAAACACACAATTCTAATGCACTGGTGGCAGATACCGTGGGGCTGAGGTACGCACCGGTGTCGGGTTGCATTGTACACCAGATTGTATTTCAGGGTTTGTACCAGTTGATTGCGGCCCTGAGATTGGATGGAGAAATAAAAGGCTCCATGGTCACCTCGGAGAAAAAACTCCACTGAACCGGCTGTCATCGAAAAGGTCAGACCGGCTCCAGTATGGAAGCGGCGACAACGGTGCATCGGCGGCTCGTTTTTGCGACGGCAATGGTTGCTCAGTTGTCCATGGACCTCAATATAATTTTTTATTATGTTTGAGGTGCTTTGTATTTCCGATAAATCTTTATAATAGATATGATATTTTCGAAAGAAAAAACAAATGACACTGAGAAAGAAAGAAAAACGTTGGTTTGGTTATCATCTTTTCTTGGGCCGCTGGGCTGGCTGGCTGGGAAATCGAAGAAGAGCTAGCAGAGGCAACACCACGGAACAAGACGCGGGCGGGCAGGCAGGGACACCACACCACCCCAGGCCAGACAGACACAAGAAAGGACGACATGCAGATGCACACTAGACGACACCCACTGACCCACACCCACACACGACACGACGCTACCTACCACGTGAACTGTCGCGCCAAAGCCAAGAAAACCTCCCCCTCGTCGTCCTCTTCCCTCGTCTTCACCTCACCTGCCCTGGAGCCTGCCACCCTGCCTCTATTCTTCAAAAGAAAATCCGTTGCCACAAACCAAAACTGTCGCGCCAAAGGCAAGAAAAATGTCGTGTGTGAAGCTATTCTGAACCAAAACCGACTCTTCCTTTCAACAGATTCATCATACCCGCGGCTCATTTTTCTTGCTTTTCGTTGCTTGTGCCCATGCCAACAGAAATAGTTTCGGCTTGAACAAGTTACGACCACTTCACCAAAATAGCAGGGTAATAAACCAAGGATAGAAGCACGGGGTGGGGATACTAGAGACCCACCGGTGCAATCCGCTAATTCGATCTGCAACACTGTGCAAGCCAAAAAGGAAGCTAATCCCTAACACCAACCAACCAGCTCCTACAAAATAGTACTACTCTATCAACAAGCTTAGCTTAATCCACACTGCATGCCCTGTTTACAAGAACGCGTCCCAGAGGAAGCAGTAGAGCGCCAGCCAGAGGAGGGAGCCGCGGAGCAGGGCGGCGGCCGAGCTCGTGCTGCCGGCGTGCTCGAACTGCAGCGAGTCCACGGCCAGCGGCATGTTCTCCTGGTCCGGGCTGCACCGCGGCGGCGCCCCGCCGCTGCCGCCGCTAACCTTGGAGTGGCTGCCGGACTCGGTGGGGTGCGCGGTGTAGAGCATGGCGCGCAGCACGGCGGACACGGTGGGGATGTACACCGTCTTGTTCTTGGCCAGCAGCCACGTCAGGCCCATCAGCTGGCAGTCCAGCCCCAGCATCCGCCGGGCGCGGTCGCCGCCGGCGACCTCCCGGCTCACGTTCCCCTTCACCTGATCACAAGCACATACCACACACACAGGTTAAACTCCTCTCCTCCCTCGAGCGAACCCTGATGAAGAAATGCTCGCATTTAATGTGTTCCATGCAGGGACGTGGATGCAATGCAGGTTGTTGCGAAGTTGGTGGGTGTTTCGCTGTTTCAGAACTGAATGTTACTACGAACATTTGGCTTGCCCGGCCCTATGAAATCCTCAATAAATGCTACCCATGCACGACCACTTGATCATGCACATGATCTCGAGTCGATCTTCTTGTTCTTACACCAAAATCTCAGTACAGAACAATGTCAAAGATTACAGCTTCCTAAATTCATGAACTGTCAGTACAAGACCACAAGTACAGGGGTGTGTTCTTCACTGTTTAATTTAGGATGCCAATGCCAATGAGGATGCGCGACAAACAAGTTAAGGACAAGCTTAACAACTTTCGATGTAGCAGGTGGTTAACAAACTAAATGATGCAATTCATCATTGCTATGGCCTGTGGCATTGGACCAAGAATCTGGCCTTGCTGTCTTGATACTAGCATGGTCCTGTAATCGAGTACTAGCTGGTAATGCTAAGTAGGAGTAACATTGTCTACAGTGGGAGCGCAATGCCTTCACAAAGAAATACTACTACAATCAAGTAGCTAATGATTAGTGATCAGCTCAAGAACAAGGAGGAAGCCCATCTGAGCATGTGAACCAATAATGTGAGCAGAAAGGGCCTTTCTGTGTGGAAAGGGGGGTCTCCTGGATGTCAAATGGGCTCTTTCTGCTCGATAAAACAAGATAAAGCACACGGAGAAAAAGGCATCGCTCATAGTCCGTCCTAGCTAGTGCCGCACTTAAGCTAACTACTAATTGAAATCGACATTACAGATAACGAGATAGGATAATGAGGTGAAAAGAAAACCAGGAATGCATCAACATGATGAACCCTTGAAGAAGTACTACTCCGGGGGAGTAGATTTTAGCGCACAAATTAAAGGAAGAGAGAAGAGCAGGAAAGCTGGAAAGGGAAAAAGCGGAGCGAAGAAAGGAGCTGACCTTTTGAAGGGACTGGACGCAGCGGGAGCAGCCGGCGTAGGACGCGTTGCGGCAGCTCTTCTCCAGGTCCTTGACCGCGGCGGTGGGCGTGGCGTTCCTGGCGGCGGCGCCGACGGCGAACGCGGCCGGGCAGCGGAGCGAGCCGATCTGGTGGAGCCGGATGCCGCAGAAGCAGATCACCGTGTCGCACGTCGCGTTGGGCCGCTGCAGCGCCACCCCGCGCTTCTCCAGCGCGGTGCCCAGCGCGTCCACGCACCGCTGGTTGTCGTACGGGACCATGGGGCCCTCGCCCCCGTCCAGGCCCTCGCCCGCCAGCGCCGGCGCCGGCGCCGGGACGGACAGCGCCGTGCGCGCGTGCGCCGCGAAGAGCCAGGCCGCGAGGACGGGGCAGCAGCGGCCGCGGTCGAGGGAGCCCGGCCCGCCGCCGGCCCCGCACGCCGCGGCCACGCCGCCGAAGAGCTCCGCGGAGAGGTCGAGGCGGCAGGGCGGGGAGGAGGGCGCCGCGGAGGCGTTGGCCGGGGACTGCGTCTGCGTGAGCGGGAAGGAGGAGACGTCCGAGGCTCGGGCGGGGGCGAGGAGCGCGATGAGAACCGCCACGGCCGCGATGTGCACCGACATTGTCGCCGGCGAGGAGGTGGCGGTGGCGGTGGGAGAGTGGTGAGAGGCGTGGGGCTGTGGTGGCGTTGGGAACTGGGTTTTATACAGGCGATATCCAGGAAGGGAGGGATGTTTGCCTTCATACCTGGGGATTTTTTTTCCAGTTTATTTAATTTACATCTAGATGTTTTTTAAGGATGTCACATCTAACTTCCACAAGTATATAATGCATCAATAAAAAAAAACTAAGACAAAAAAATAGACCACAAATAAAGTGAAAATCAGCTTAGATGTGCCATAACTATGTCACATCTAGATGTGTCCTAAACAAACCCTTTTTTTTACGGGCTCATACCTGAGGATTTTTTGGGGCTGGAGATGACAAAAGAATGGTACAACTACTGTATAATATACGTACGCGCCTGGAGCGAGTTTACTCTACGGACGCGAATTTTTGGCTCTTGGGTGCTGCACCCCCATATGAACATTAAATTCAGAAAAATACTGAGAAAAATAAAAAAATATCTTGGATTTTGGGATATCGAACTTGGGTGCCCAATCTACTTCCGTGCAAATTTTCGTGAAAAAATAATATTCGTGATGCTCTCGGTAAAAAGACAAAAAATTCCTATGTACAACAAAAACTATTTAGTTGGATCATAGGCTGGACTGTATTTAGTTTGTCATGGATACATTTCTTGATATTTTTTCACGAAATTTTACACGGGAGTAAATTGGGCACCTAGGTTTGATATCTCAAGATCTCAGATTATTTAGATTTTTTTCTGGTATTTTTTGAATTTGGTATTCATATAGGGGGTGGAGCACCCAGGTGCTCTTGTGCATTTTCCTATACTCTACTCCCTACTCCCTCTGTAAAAGAAATACCACATATGTGACATCGTATTTCTGTGTTGTATTTTGATTTGTATTTTACTCTACTCCCTAGGTTGGAAGGCGGCCAAACGTATCTCTTGACTAGTCGGAGTCTAATTTAATGTGTATTTCTCTCAACGGTTTAAAGACTCTTGAGTGTAGAAAAGGGGGAATTGTAATGTCATAGCAACATGAATTCTGGAGTAGTAGAAGACTAAGAGCTAAAAGGTGCAGGGAAATTGTCTTTTTTTTTCAGGGATGTGCAGGCAAATTGCTACTCCCTCTCATCCATATAACTTGTCGCAGTTTTAGTATAAAGTACAAAAAAATTGGGTTAACGGAAGTCTTGCAAACTCACCGTTTAAGAGAGATTTTGCAATTAAAAAGATTTAAAATATGTTTTTACTCCATTTTCGTAATGAAATGGGGACCGTCAGACCCCTTTGGTCGAAAAAAGGACTATAATATAAAAGAAATGCTTTGAAATTATTTTTGGATCAAAGACGTTCTGAGCGCATGGGACCAAGCTTAGTACTCCATCAACACAAGAAAACATGTGCTTTCCGGAGTTGCTCATCATGACTCGAAGCACTTCGAGTACGCTGATGAAGAACGTCTCAAAAAGTGAACGATACCGGCCGCCTGTTGCTGTGTGGTGAATTTGTGATAGGGTCATCAACCATTCACTGCAGGGGTAAGTTCTTTTCTGCCATGATATGATGAGACAGTTGGGTCAAGATCCCAAAGGATGACACTGCAGTGTATAGCTGGCCAAATGGGCCGTTTTTTTGGGTCGGCCCGTGAGCACGCCGGCACGGCCCGTCTTGGGCCAGGCACGGCACGGGCTAAACGGGCCGGACCCGGCACGCGGCACGCCCTGGGCCGTGCCTGGGCCTGGAGGCTCGGCACGCGGGCCGGCACGGCACGGCCCGATTATGTTTTTTAATTTTTTTATATATCTATATATGACCCAACATGTAAAAATAGGCTAAAAACGCTTAGTGCGTCAAATAATAAGCTAAAAATATGCGGCCCACCGTGCTAAACGGGCCAACGTGCCGGCCCATTTACTAACTGGGCTGTCCCTGGGCCTGGGGGCGCAGCACGCCGCCCGGCCCGGCCCGTATAGTAATCGGGCCCTGGCGGGCCGTGTCGGGCCAGGCACGATTAAGATGGGCCGGGCCGGGCCAGGCCGGGCCGGCTCGTTTGGCCAGGTATGCTGCAGTGGAAATCCTCCAAACACATGAAAAAATGCACGCCATCGCCATGGGGGGTAGAGGCCACGAGAGCGTCAGGTAGAATCATTTCTATCCTCGACTAAACAAGTGCACAATTTTTTTGAAAGAACCGGTGTACCATCGGCATTCATATATTAAGCAGGGAGAAGGCGGGAAATATGTTCATGATCAAGTGATCATGGTGGGTTACAAGAGATGGTTTTGCAAAAACCCTAAAAACCAGGGCTGAAAAAACCGGGAGTCTAGCGTGGATCCCCCAGTGGCGTCGCGAGGCACTTCGCCCCTGCTAGCTTCCAACTTTCTGCATCTCTTCTGATCGCGACAATCACATTGCAATTCTGGTTTGATTCATGTCTGAAAATTCTGTTGTTCCTCTCCTTCTAGATGTGCCACGTGACAAGAAGGATCATCGTCTTGAGTCTCTCTCTAAGCCTTGGTCTTGACTGTTGGACGAGGTTGCACATTTTGCAAACGGAGGAGGTGATGTGGTCTGAGGTCGAAGCAAGGCGCATGAGCCTGTCATAGTATTCCAGGTTGAAATCCGTCTCCATATTTCCTTAGTGACCGAGCAATCCCAAAAAAGATGAACTGAGGTCTCCAGATATCTTGTGCATAGAGTGCAGAAATATCCATTCTCCCATCCTCTGCGTTGGAGTCTATTGTTGCACCAGAGACGATTTCTGAGCAGTAACCAAAAGAAAACTTTTATGTTTCCGGGGGCCCAGGTTTTCCATATGAGCCGCTTGTCTTCCGTCTTGTTGGAGCCGGACAAATGAAACACTACCTTTGTGAAATTGACGATCAACCGGCATCGGCCCAACTTTTGGCCAGTCGCACCCGCATCATAGGAGTTGGGCCTTATCGAGGCAGACAAATGAAACACTACCTTTGTGGAATTGGCGGTCGACCGGCACCGGCCCAACTTTCGGCCGGTCGCACCCGCATTATAGGAGTTGGGCCCTATCGGAGCCGGACAAATGAAACACTACCTTTGTGAAATTGGCGGTCGACCGGCACCTGCCCAGCTTTTGGCCGGTCGCACCCGCATCATAGGATCGGACGATGCACAACCGCACGATCTCCTCGTGTCTCTGATGCACTTTCTTCTCTTGTCGGACTCATAGACATGCTCTATCGCGGTCTCATATCTTCTTGCAAAATGCCCTAAGAGCATTTACAGTTGGACCCCTCATATCGACACCAAACATCCAGGTGGACGATCTGGTTAGTGTTTGTTCACGAAAATAGACCCAACCACACCCTCAAATCGGCCATATACGTTTGGGCTGCCGGTCATCCTTCAAACCGAGCCCATATCTCGGGCGGATATGGGGTGGACCGTACGTGTCTGTCATGTTGGACCATCCAACGTTGTCACCCGCCGACGCAACCCGTCACCACAAAAACCTCACCCAAACCAATCCCTAGTCCTACTCTCTCACTCTTCGCTCCGCTCAACTGCCCGTCCCCTCCTGTCCTCGTCCCATCCCCTCCCTTCCCATGTTAAGCTCCGGCAGCGGATCCAGGAATGAGGCAGACCCAATCAATTGGGATGCCCTGTTGCGTGAGGAGTCGAAGAAGGACGATGAGGACCTCGCCCTTCGTGTCGCACTACAACTATCGCGGGTGGACAGGGTCGGGAGCTCAAGCGACGCGACATCCACAGTCGCCCGGGGACGCAACCTGGCTGATGCAATGTGGTCTGCATTGGTCCAGCTCTACCATCCCCCGCACCTATTTGGCCCCTACTCTTGTTGGCCGACACTGGGTCCTCATGCCCGTGCCGCTGAGCCTGAGGAGGAGGACACCTAATTAGAGGCATGGGCCGCACACCATGAGGGAAAGCGGGCCGCACAGAGGGCCGCGGCGCCCGGTTCCTCCCACAACTGTTGAGGCTCCCGCGTGACCATGCTTCTTGACCAGAGGAGTAGCTCTTGCGTGAAGTCATCTGTCGGTCGCTGACCTAAGTGTGTACAGATGCAAGGCGCTGCCGCCGCGAGAACACAAAGGATCTTAGACTCAGCATCAAGGAATCCGAGCACCTTGCGGCAGAGATGGCAGCCGTCGTGGCGAAAGCGGCCTAACTCGCGAAGGAGTAGACCCGCGACACCCGTCATCTCAATAGTATCATTTCCTCGCCATCGTCTGACAGCGGCACGGCGAACGACGGCGCACATGCATGTGCCGAGAGGGAATTTTCCTGCTAGGCCAACAAGGACGTCAATTCCTTTGAGTGGAGGTGTATGTGACTTCCCAAGTTAATAGGAATGATAGACTACTCATATCAACATGGTGAACCTTCTTTTCCAAGAGCCCATCCAAAAGGAATCTCAAAGTTAAGCCTACTTGGCTTGGAGCAATTTAAGGATGTGTAATCGAGCCGGAATTTGATCTCGGGTGCACACAAGTGAGGACAAAGTGCATAAAAGACTAGGGTTGGTTTGTGGGGCCAATCTGAATCCTAGGTGGTAGCCATGTGCAATGGCGGGGAACCGGTGGTTTTGGCCGGGGCATTACATATATTTATATGATGAGCCACGTCTTCGTGGGCAAGAAGTTGGACACACACCTCACTAATCCATTGGAGAGCTTTCATACATTTGTAGATCTAGTGCATGTGTTGCATGATAATCCCTACTCCTTGCATGAGCATTGACTATAAGGCTTCTCCATTGCATAATGATTAGCTACATTCATGTGAGACTTTCTTCATTTTTTTACTTCTCTTAACAAAACCATCATCATTCTCTTTTTTCCATTTAAAGTGCTAAGGCCATAACTTGAGTTCAAGTATTGCTTGGCGAAAGGATCGATATGGTTGACTAGAGGGGGGTGAATAGGTAAATACCAAATTCTAGGTTTTTTTTGAATCAAATTAGGGTTAACTACAAAATAGGTACGTTTTCTAGATATGCAACTAGGTGAAAAACCTATATGACAAGCACAACAACAAGCTCACAAGCAAGCACAAGATAGAAACACAATATAAGCTTACACAAAGTAAAGGTAAGAAGTAACCAGAAGTGGAGTCGAGGGAGACGATGATGTGTTGCCGAAGTTCCCTTCCTTTAGGGGGAGGTACGTCTCCATTGGAGCGGTGTGGAGACACAATGCTCCCTAAGAAGCCACTAGGGCCACTGTATTCTCCTCATGCCCTCGCACAATGCAAGATGCCATGATTCCACTAGTGGTGCCCTTGAAGGCGGCGACCAAACCTTTATGAGCAAGGTTGGGGCTCTCTCCACAACTTAATTGGAGGCTCCTAACACCACCACGAAGCTTCACCACAATAGAACGTGGCTCCGAGATAACCTCTTCCGTCTAGGGTGCCCAAACACCCAAGAGTAACAAGATCCGTGAAAGATTAGTGGGGGGAGGGATCAAATACCTCTTGGTGAAAGTGTAGATCGAGGCCCTCTCCTCCAAACCCTAGAAGATCAACAAGTTTTGATGTTTAGGAAGAGAGATCAGGTGAAAATGAGCTTTGGGCGCAATAATGGAGCAAGGGGATAAGAGGTAGGTCTTCTTGGGGAAGAAGACCCCCTATATATAGTGGAGGGGAATCCAACCGTTTTCTGCCCACGGCCCGCACATAAGCGATACTTCCACTCCGTACACTACAAAAAAGACGCATCCGTGACATTTTGGGTCGAATGAATTTTTTTCCTCTCATGCTTATGACACTTCTATGACGATAATTGTGACAAAAACACATATCATCATAGATGTGGTGGGCTCCTACTTCTATGACAAAAAATCATGACAGAAAATGGGCTTTTCATCCTGGGCAGGCCAGAGACGCGGCTGGATGACATTCTTTGGACCGTCCATGATGGAAAAATCATGGTAGAAGTGAGGGCGAGGAAAATATCGGGGAGTTCCCGGTTACGGTGAGTGGTCGGGGCCGAGCGATGCACTATGGTTTGCGCGTTTCTCTCGTGTACGCGCGTGTGTGCGAGGCGTTGGCTAACTGAACCCGAGTGATCGCACGTTACTGAACCCGAGCGATCGATCCCTTGGCTGTAACTGAACCCGAGCGATTCATTCGCTGCTGACTAAACCCGAGCGATTCCTTCGCTGCTGCTGCTAACTGAACCGAGCGATCAATCACTGCTGCTACTTACTGAAGCCGATCGAGCCCCCGTGCGAGACGTAGCCAGCCGGTGTTGGGTTGCCTCTTGATGAATAGGGGCGTTGCTACCGTGCGCGCGGTACGTAGAACGAGTTGAGACGTGGTGAGTCGAGCCGGTTAGTTGGCTGTAGATGAACAGTTCCCGGTGGGGGTTGGATGAAAAGGACCCTGTGGTAGTAGGCCGTTGCCGCTGGATGAACAGGACCCCGAGGAGGCCGCCGCACCCCAACCAGCTGGGGTTGGATGAACAGGACCCCCTGGAGGCTCTATGAACAGTAGCGGATGGAGGCTGGATGAACAGTAGCCCGTGGATGAACAATAGTTGGTGGAGGCTGGAGGAGGTCGACGGTCGATGAGCAGTAGCCCATGGAGGCTGGAGCGAGGCAATAGATGGTGGATGAACAGGACCCTGTTTCACCGTAGGCGCTCCAACACAAGTTCGTTTCCTTCGATTTGCGGTATGCCACACCCCTCCCGATCAACAGGACCCCGTTTCGACCGTAGGCACTCAAATAGAAGTTTGTTTCCTCCGTTTTGTGGTACGCCAGACCCTTCCCGATTAACAGGATCCCGTATCGACCATACGTGGTCGAATAGAAGGCCGTTTCCTCCGCTCTGCGGTACGCCAGACCTCGTTTCGGCTGTTCCGTCCAAGCCGGTTGGCTCCCGATGAACACGAGATATTCCGACCCAGTCGGTTGCCTCCCGATGAACAGGACGATGTTTCCTCCATTCTGACCCAGCTGGTTGGCTACCGATGAATAGGACAATGTCGTTGTACGTGTTCGAGACCATGTACGTATGTACATACGTAGCCGTATTTACTTTCTTGCAGCGTGGTTGTACGTATGTGTACATGTTATAGACGAGACTGCGAGACATGCTACGTTCGTGCCTCTACTACGACATGTGCCGCTCCTTACTCGACCATAGTTCATCGCTGTAGAGAGACCGATCGACCAGTATGTACGTACACGTTCGTGACCAGACAGACAACGCTACGTACGCTTTGACCGGGTGGGTCCCAGTTGTTCCTTGCGTGCGAAGTTATAGCTGGTGGGTCTCAGCTATCAGGGGGAAGAATCATTTTTTTGCCCGTAGTATGGACGCACTTCCTTGCGTGCGAAGATGTAGCTGGTGGGTCCTAGCTGTCAGGGGGAAAAAGTTTTTTCCGCAAAATACAGAGTCCCTTCCGGTGGGTCCCTACTGTCAGGTGGAGAAATAATTATTTTACGCGTGATAGGAGGCACTTCCTTGCTGCGGCCATGGACCCAGCTGTCAGCCTCTCCATGTACAATCCTCTTCTGATGGAAATTGTTCCTTGACCATGTTGATGACGCCGCACCGAGAGCACCAAAGCAGTGGACGATGACAAGGCCTAGGAAGGGGACGAAGCAGAGCCAGGGAAGACGCGGCAGTGGATGCCCACGCAGAGAGGAGTATGAGGGTTGACTGGTTCGGCTTCGGTGTGAGGTTGTCATCGCCATAGAATAACAGGGGTTGTGGGTGACTAGAGGGATGGCCTGGCCGGCGGTTGGAGTAGGAGGGGCGGTGAGGCCTGCGTGGCAGCACCGCCGGCCACGAGAGGCAGGGGCAAGCGGCACGGCCTGCGATGGTTTGGGTGGCTGGAGCAAGAAGACCAGAGGTTGAAGAAGCACGACAGCTGTTGGATGGATATCATACGGTCACTATACCTAGAATCATTTATATTGACTAAGTTGACAAAGCCCTGTGCCCGCGTCAACTTAGTTGGCCCACAAGTCAGCCTCCAAATATGGTGGATCCCACCTAGCAGTGAGGGTCTTCATTTTTTTTGTGCGTAATAGGGAGGCACTTCCTTGCATGCGAACATATAGCTCGTGGGTCCAAGATGTCAGCGCGGGGGGAGGGGGGATGTTTTTTCACAAAATACAGGGGCCATTCCAGTGGGTCTTTGTTGTCAGGTGGAGGAATCATTATATTGCATAAGTAGGCACTTCCTTGCTGTGGCTCTGGACCCAGCTTTCAGCCTCTCCACATACAGTCCTCTTCCGATGGAAGTCATTCCTTGACCACGTTGACCATGCTGCGTCGAGAGCACCAAGGCGGGGACGACGGCGAGGCCCAGGAAGGGAATGACCAGGAGCAGGGGAAGACTTGACAGTTGTTTCCCATGCGGAGGGGAGTACGAGGGTTTACTGCTTCGGCTCCAGTGTGAGGCTGCCGTCACCGAAGAATAACAGGAGGTCTGGGTGAGTAGAGGGATGGCTAGGCCAACAATGGGAGTACGGTGGGGCGGCGAGGCCTGCGCGAAAGCACAGCCGGCCGCGGGAGGAGGGAGCAGGCAGTCCTGCCGGCGCTTGATTGAGGGGTTGGAGCAGGAAGAGCAGAGATTGAAGAAGCACGACGGGTGTTGGATGGACATCAATAGTCACTGCTCTCGTGTGTTGACTAAGTTGACACGGCGTTGCGTGCGCGTCAACCTTTTTTAGGAAAGCGCACGCGTCAACCTATAGTAGGCGCACAAGTTAGTCTCAAATATGTGGAAAATAGTATACAACCCATTTGCCATTATTTCTAATAATTTAGAGCCCATTTGCTATTTTTAAGGATTTTTTGGAGCCCATATTCTTTTTGTTAGCATTACAACCCATATCGTGGCCTCGGTTAAATAATTATATAAAATTTTGCATATTTCGATGCGGTCCGAACTATTTTTAATCCCAAAATTTCGAGTCATATTCAAACTAATTTGAAAAATAAATTTATATCAATATAAAATCTAAATAATTGTCCACGCATAAAAATCAATGGAATTTAAAATCCCAAAATGAAAAAAATTGAAACTAATTGCCGGTTTTATGTGTTTTAAAAATATGCATCCCATTTCTCATTACTGATAGCCCATTTTCTGGGCAAACCGAATGAAGCTCTCCTCGTCTTGAAAGATTTGCAGCCCAACAGGACTCACAAAAGCAAGTAGGCCTCGGTTGGGTATTCTCCAAAAGAAGAAGAAACTAGGCTAGCCATTTTCAGAAAGAAAAAACTACTGGGCTGGTCTTGTGGTAAACATAAAAGAAAAGGCTGGCTAGACAGGCCAGAGTGCCCCGCATAGCCTAGTTGACACCCTGCTTCCATCTCAAAAATAAAAATAACTGGGCAAGCTGCTGGGTCCCTGGTGTCAGCCGCTCGTTGTGCAATTCTCTTGTTTATTGACTACGTTGACAATGGCATTGGACCCAGATGTCAGAAATCCATTAGGAGGAACCATTTTTGGCTTGAAATAAGGAGGCACTTGCTCAAGTACTGCCATGACCCTGGTGGGTCCTTGCTGTCATCCTCTCCATGTACAATCATCTTGTGATTGTGTACGCGTCAACCTAGTAGGCCCACAAGTCAACCTCTAAACCCGTGGTGGACAAATACAACCCATTTAGAAAAATAACATCCCATTTCATACGTTCAAACGGAAAGTTCAACATTCAGAGCAAAGTAACATGTCTGATAAAGATATAGAGTACTGAACTTCCACGTTGACAACCATCATAGCCAAGTTAACTATCTACTCCCACTAATACTCTAGTAGTGTACAAGTATTAACTTACTCTTAGCTAACTAGACGATGCCGGACGCCATCTGCGGTACACGCTAAATGCCGGCACCAACGTCCTCCTCCTCACCACGGACTTGCCAGAGGTGCGATAGGGCACGTTGCTCGCGCGTCTTGGCCCTTTCCATGCCAGTGTGGTCCACCGAAGCTTCGGCTTCTAGCGGGTAACCCACTTAACGAGCTGATTGTAGAATTCGGTGCCGCGAACGCGTGCGTGCCCGACAACCTCTAGGGCTATTTGCTGGGCGTCGGCCTCCACGTAGTCGGCCTAGTTGCGGGCGCTCTGCTCGCGACTCAGAGCGTCGGTGCGCTACTGCTCCATGCCCCGCTGGTGGTACAAATTAGCGATACGCTGCTCCTCCGCCAGGTGGTCGCGCTCCAACAAGTCCTCATACTCCGCATTGCCATCTAAAAACCGATAGAATGCCTCCTCCCTCCGTCTGCCTTCTAGTGAAAAAACGAACACTAGTTACGGCGGTGACCGCCTCCGGCCTCACTTATTGCAGACGGACGGGGGCATGACGGGTGTGGCGAGAGCAAGGGCAAGTGGTGAGCAACGTCGGGCCAGTGGGGGCTTATGAGGATAGGGTGAGTTGGGTGATGGTGCCACCGAAGAACCAGTAATTATAGGCGGAGGTTAGGTGAACAAGCGTGTCGTGGGAAACAGATGGTCATCACGGTCATCGAAATTCAATGCATAAGCAGGCATGGCTTAGCGCGCCAGCTTGCCGTGGAAAACTAGAAAAACTGAAATTATGACTGTGTCGTCCCGTCCCGTTAGTGGTGCATCCCATCTGTGCTGGGTTGCACGTCGGCATGATGGTCAAACGAGTGCGCTCGATTCATACAGATGAGGTACGTGTGTGATCCGCTGGTTATTCACGTAGGATCGAGTCAGTCGGATAGTGTACATGTAGGATCGCAATAGCTGATGAATGTTCGCTGGGAGATAAGGCATTTGCGAATGTTTTTGCTGGCAGTTTCTTCTGATTCGCATGGCATTTTCTTCAGAACAACATGTCAGTTTCTTCAGAGGTACGCATTTTTATTCAAAAAACTTCCACCTTCAAATCTTGCGTCACAACTAAAACTGCCAGGAGCGTATTAGTAGGCTAGCTAGTGATAGATCAGTAACTTGTAAACACTGAGTGAATAGAAATAAGGAACTGCTAGTAACTTGTAAACATTGAGCACACAGAAATAAGGATCATGTTGTGCACATTAGTAAGAGCTGATCCGTTCGAAATGTTCACGCGAGACTCACAGGCCTGGCATTGTAACATGTTCACATTAGTAGCCCAAATTCACAACCAACTAGTATGATCCCCATACATAAGATCAACATGTTAATGCATCTCAATGATTCACAAATCATATACAAATATGTAGCTCCAAAAGCAAAGATCTAGAAAAAATATTTGTTCTTTCTACTAACATGGATGCTTCTCTGGGCCAACATTCAGGACAGAGTGAAAGACAAATTTGTTTGTGAAGTCTACAATTCCTCTTGCAAACGTAAGTGGTTTCACCAATAGCTGGAACCATGAGAATGAACCACACATGATGGAGGAACATCCATTGCGATATGATTTGGTCTTCTCTCGATCACATAGCGAGACTATTTTCGGAATACAAACTTTAACTTAGGCAAAACAATGTCCATTGTATAATCATACCAAAGCAACGAAGCACCAAGTTGAAAGCACAAGTGCTCCCTAGGTAGTTTTGATAATTGATGACAACATATCTCTTGTTGGACTAACACTTCTATCTAGCATGTTTCAGATAAGTTCAACAATGGAGTGGCATGGACTAAAGGTTGTGGGAACTCCTTAGATGCTAAGGACAAAGGATTGGCTAAAGCTTCAAGCTCAAGACTCTTCATTTTACATTTTAGTGATCCAAGATCACATTGAGTCCATAGGAAAAGCCAATACTATCAAGGAGGGATGAGGTGTTGCTTAATGAGCCTCTTGCTTCATGTGCTTAATGATATGCTCCAAAATCCTCAACCACTTTCCCATATCCACATATGACCTAAACTCTAAGCCAAACTCGGTCCTACTGATTTTTCCTATCCGGCGCCACCGAGTTTCACTTGTCATTAGCCACTACCAAACCCTAGCAATTCGGTTCTACCGATAAGGATCTCGGTCTCACCGAGATGGGATTGCAAACTCTCTGTTACCTATTGTAATATTCTCGGTCCCACCGAGATATGCAATCGGTCCCACCGAGATTGCAAATGTAAACTCAGTGTTTCCCCTCTGTAACTTTTCGGTCTCACCGAGTTCCACTCGGTCTCACCGAAAGAGCAAATCGGTCCCACCGAGTTTGCCTGACCAACTCTCTGGTTAGCTAATTATCAAATTCGGTCTCACCGAGTTTGTGTAATCGGTCTCACCGAGATTACGTTATGCCCAAACCCTAACCGAATCGGTCCTACCGAGTTGCATGTCAGTCCCACCGAAATTCCTAACGGTCACTAGGTTTACTACTTCGGTCAGACCGAGTTTTCTGATTCGGTCCCACCGAGATTGGTAAATTGTGTGTAACGGTTGGATTTTGTGTGGAGGCTATATATACCCCTCCACCTCCTTCCCATTCGATGAGAGAGCCATCAGAACACACACACCATTCCATCTCATATGTTCTGAGAGAGAGCCACCTACTCATGTGTTGAGACCAAGACATTCCATTCCTACCATATGAATCTTGATCTCTAGCCTTCCCAAGTTGCTTTCCACTCAAATCTTCTTTCCACCAAATCCAAATCCTATGAGAGAGAGAGTTGAGTGTTGGGGAGACTATCATTTGAAGCACAAGAGCAAGGAGTTCATTACCTACACACCATTTGTTAATTCTTGGAGAGTGGTGTCTCCTAGATTGGCTAGGTGTCACTTGGGAGCCTCCGACAAGATTGTGGAGTTGAACCAAGGAGTTTGTAAGGGCAAGGAGATCGCCTAGTTCGTGAAGATCTACCGCTAGTGAGGCAAGTCCTTCGTGGGCGATGGCCATGGTGGGATAGACAAGGTTGCTTCTTCGTGGACCCTTTGTGGGTGGTTGCTTCTTCGTGGACCCTTCGTGGGTGGAGCCCTGTGTGGACTCGCGCAACCGTTACCCTTCGTGGGTTGAAGTCTCCATCAACGTGGATGTAGGATAGCACCACCTATCCGAACCACGGGAAAAACATCCGTGTCTCCAATTGCGTTTGAAATCTCCAAACCCTTCCCTTTACATTCTTGCAAGTTGCATGCTTTACATTCCGCTGCTCATATACTCTTTGCATGCTTGCTTGATATGTATTGTGTGTGTTGAATTTGTGCCTAAACTCCACTTAAACCGAAAAAGCTTAAAAATTGCAACTTTAGCACAAAGTGTCTAATCACCCCCCTCTAGACACATCTACTTCTAGATCCTACAAGTGGTATCAGAGCTTTGGTCTCCATTGCCTTGGTTTAATCACCATTGGAGGAAGATGGATGTGTCTACTCTAGGGAGTCTTAGACATAGAGTGCCTATTCTTGATGGAAAGTATTTTCATGAGTGGAAAAATGAGATGCTTGTAATCTTCAATCAATATCATTTGAACAAGTATATTGCTAGCCCTTGTGCACCCCATATTGATCCCTTGCATCCTACCCTAGATGAAGATATTGACATGATTCGCAATCTTAGAACTGTTGAGCTCATCATTAGAGGATTGCCCAAAAATCTGATTGCTAGTTTGCCTACTCAAAATTGTGCCTATACTATATGGAAATTTCTTGAGGAACGATTTCCCAATCATTCCTTGAAAACTTTGGATGAAATTCTCCATAAATCCATTGCCTTGACTAAGATGAACTCTAGTGATCCTAGTTTTGGTAAATGTCTTCTTGAACTTGCCAATCTTAAGCATGCTAAAGGAGATGTTGGAATCATTAATGATATCATATTCAAAGCTATGAGAATTCATAAAAGTAACCACTTTGATCATTTATCTAATGAATTGCCCTCTCTAGGAAATGATGAGTCACAAGATCATGATGACCATGAATATTATGATGATGATGATAGTGACTTCGATCTCGACGATGCAATGAGACATTTTGGTCTTATGGCAAATCTTCGGGGATATGAATCAGGAGGAAAGGAATGGGTTCTTGATAGTGGATGTACTGATCATATGACCGGAGATGAAGAGATGTTTCGTGAGCTTGCTGAAAACAATGGCCCTCGAAAATATGTCACCTTTGGTGATAATTCAAAGGGTAAAGTGGTTGGCCTTGGTAAGGTGGCCATCTCACATGATAGTTCCATTCAAAATGTCATGCTCGTTGAATCTCTTGGCTACAACTTACTTTCAGTATCTAGACTTGCTGATTTCGGTTTGAATGTCCTATTTACTGAGGTAGATTGCCAAGTATTTCGTCGAGACAATCATAAAATGGTCTTTACTGGTATGCGTAGAGGTGATCTTTACATTGTCGATTTCTCTAAAAAGGCACAACCTAAAACTTGCTTTGTTGCTAAATCCTCAAAAGGTTGGTTGTGGCATAGACGACTAGGTCACGTTGGCATGAGAAACCTTGACAAGCTTATTAAAGGAAATCATATCCTTGGAGTTAACGATGTCATATTTGATAAGGATAGACTTTGCAGTGCTTGTCAAGCAGGTAAACAGGTTGGAGGAAGACATCCCGTGAAGAACATCATGACCACAAGGAGGCCACTCGAGCTGCTTCACATGGATCTTTTTGGTCCCAATGCCTACAAGAGTCTCGGTGGAAATTCTTTTGGTCTAGTTATAGTTGATGACTTTTCAAGATTTACGTGGGTGTTATTTCTTAATGACAAGTCACAAGTCTAGAAGATCTTCAGAAACTTCGCTAGGAAAGCCCAAAATCAGTTCGATGTGAAGATCAAGAAGGTTCGGAGTGACAACGGAACGGAGTTCAAGAACGCAAATGTGGACACCTTTCTTGACGAAGAAGGGATTTCACACGAGTTCTCGGCTACATACACACCTCAACAAAATGGAGTTGTTGAAAGGAAGAACCGAACGCTCATCGAAATGGCAAGAATAATGCTTGATGAATACAAGACGCCAAAGCACTTTTGGGCAGAAGCGGTTGAGACAGCTTGTCACACAACAAATCGCCTATATCTTCACAAGCTACTCGGCAAGACGGCATACGAGCTCCTCACCGGTAACAAGCCTCAAGTTGGATACTTTCGAGTATTCGGCTCCAAGTGCTACATTCTTGATAAGCATCGTCGTTCAAAGTTTGCTCCTAAATCTCATGAAGGTTTTCTACTTGGTTATGGATCAAACTCTCACACTTACCGTGTCTACAACAATTTCACCCGAAAGGTTGAAGAGACGGTAGATGTGAAGTTTGATGAATCTAATGGCTCGCAAGTAGAGCAATTGCCAATTGATGTAGGAGACAAAGACCCCTCAGAAGCAATTCAAGACTTGTCTATTGGCAAAATTCGTCCAACAGAGGTGAAGGAGAGTACTTCGTCCGTCCAAGTGGAAGCTTCTACTTCACGACAAGGTGAACCAAGATTCGACACGGAAGCATCCACAAGTGGGCCACACCAAGATGAAGAAAACGAGGAAGTACGTCAAGATGAACATCAACAACCTCCTTCTCCACCACGACAAGAGAACGACGACGTCAACAATGAAGAAGGCCAAGAAGAAGAACAAGATGAAGAAGATGCTCAACAAAGACCCAAGCAAAAGCTCTCACGAGTTCGAGCAAGAATTGCCAAAGATCATCCCGTCGAGCAAATCCTCAATGATATACAAACTGGGAGAATCACTTGCTCAAAAACTCGTTTAGCTAACTTCTGTGAAAACTATTCATTCATCTCGAGCATTGAACCAATGAAGGTTGAAGAAGCATTGGAAGATCCGGATTGGATAAACGCTATGCATGAAGAGCTACATAATTTTGAGAGAAACCAAGTTTGGACATTGGTTGAGAAGCCCGACAACAACCACAACATCATTGGTACCAAATGGGTGTTTCGCAATAAGCAAGATGAAGATGGACAAGTGGTTCGCAACAAAGCACGTCTCGTCGCCCAAGGATACACACAAGTCGAAGGTATGGACTATGGTGAGACATATGCTCCCGTTGCTAGACTTGAGTCCATTCGCATCTTACTTGCCTATGCTAATCACCATAATATCACCTTGTACCAAATGGACATTAAGAGTGCTTTTCTAAATGGAGAAATAGAGGAGGAGGTTTATGTCAAACAACCTCTCGGCTTTGTCAATCCTAAGAAACCAAATCATGTTTACAAACTTCACAAAGCTCTTTATGGTCTTAAACAAGCTCCTAGAGCATGGTACAAATGCTTGACCAAGTTCCTTACTACAAGTGGTTCTGAAATTGGTAAAATTGACTCCACTCTTTTTACTAAAAAGGTTAATGGAGAACTTTTTGTATGCCAAATTTATGTTGATGACATCATATTTGGTTCAACTAACCCTCTCTTTAGTGAAAAGTTTGGAAAGCTAATGTCAGAGAAGTTTGAGATGTCTATGATGAGTGAACTCAAATTCTTTCTCGGGTTGCAAATCAAGCAAACTAAGGAAGGTACATTTGTCTCTCAAACAAAGTACACCAAGGACTTATTCAAGAAGTTCAATATGCAAGAATGCAAAGGTATGTCTACATCCATGCCTACTAGTGGACATAATGATTTAACCAAAGATGGTGAACCAGTTGATCAAAAGGTTTATCGCTCTATGATTGGTTCATTGTTATACCTATGTGCTTCACTTCCCGATATTATGCTAAGTGTATGCATGTGTGCACGATATCAAGCTGCTCCTAAAGATTGTCATCTTAAGGTTGTGAAAAGGATAGTGAGATATTTAATCCATACACCAAATTTTGGCATTTGGTATCCTAAGAGGTCTTCTTTTGATCTTGTTGGCTATTCCGACTCAGATTATGCCGGAGACAAGGTTGATAGAAAGTCCACTTCGGGTACTTGTCAATTTCTTGGTAGATCTCTTGTGTCTTGGTCTTCCAAGAAGCAAAACTCGGTATCCTTATCCACCGCCGAAGCGGAATACATTGCCGCTGGTTCATGTTGTGCTCAACTACTTTGGATGACCCAAACTCTTAAAGATTATGGGATTTATGTGAAACATGTTCCACTGCTTTGTGACAATGAAAGTGCTATCAAAATTGGTCATAATCCTATACAACATTCTCGAACTAAGCATATTGAAGTTCGTCATCATTTCATTCGAGATCATGTTGCTAAGGGTGACATCAATCTTAAGCATGTTCGCACCGATAAGCAATTAGCGGATATATTCACTAAACCGCTTGATGAGAAAGTGTTTTGCAGGTTGAGAGGAGAATTGAACATCATTGATGCTTCGAATTTGGAGTAGGAACTCCATTGGATACATGCAAGACATGAGCTTATGACTAATCCATGATGTATCTCTTATGATAACTATCTTATGTCTTGGATATATTTGCACCTTGCATGTTGTCTAACCCATGTAGGTACTTGGTTGAATTTAATTCCATGAGATTGCGACTCACTCACATCTTGAGAAATCTCTACAAGACCAAGACTCTACACAATAGTGGTTGAAGACAAGGAAGCACAAAACCATTCAAACATATCCTTTGACAAATTCTATGTTAAGCTTCATGATTGTCATTTTTGGATACACAAGTGCTCTTCCTTGCAAGAACTAACCCATGTAGGTAGATGAACTCAAACTCCAAGTGGTGCTCCCAACTCTTGATGAACTACATCAACCCTGAGCACCCACACAAGTTCAACTACATGAGCAAGAACCACACCACCACCCAAGGTATGTTGTTCCATCTTAGAGACGCTTTACTCCAAGACATGAGTCAAAGCAACTCAACAAGATGTGAATACATCAAGATGCTTAAACGAAAAATGGTAACCCCATTTTGAGCTTAAACGATGAATATGACCTATGATCAAGTGTCCTCACTTGACTCCTAAGTCAATATACTCTAACATAGGTGACTATGTCACCGCCCAATTCTAGATGAAGTTCTATTATGTCCCTTTTCTGAGTTATTGCATTTGTTCCTTGCATATTTGTTTCCTTCTCTCTCAAACAAAAAAAACACTTCATCTAGAAACTTTCACTTTTTCCCGTTTGTTTTGTTCTGCATCTTCCTGCATCAAATTTCTTGCAAATCCTTCAGCTAATTCATTGCAAATCTTTGTGAGATCTTACTTGACTAGTGAGCTGAGGTGACAAGTGTTTTTCTCTGTGTAAACTCGGTTTCACCGACTTGCAAATTTCGGTCCAACCAAATCTTTTTGGTACCACCGAAATATGCCACTCGGTGCCACCGACTTTGCAATCAGAAAAACAGTTTGCCACTTGTTCTACATTTCTTCGGATCCAGCTCCACTCAATGAATCTTGTCCTCCACAAGCATCACAATTTTATCCTCTGCTTTGTGCTGAATCTCAAGGACCAAACCTATTTGGCGGATTCCAGGAAAAACCTTCTTGGAAATTGATGTCAAAGGGGGAGAGAGAGATCACATCAAAGCTTGTAGGAGAGTGAGATCACATCAAGGGAGAGAAACAGTCTCAAGGACCAAACCTACAAGAGAGAAAGTATTAAGGGGGAGAGAGAGACCTCAAGGGGGAGAGAAAGTCTCGAGGATCCCAGACGCTTGATGTTCAAGAGGAGAGATGCCACATGTCTTTTTGGGGGAAAGACATGTCTTTTTAGTTCTATTCAGCTCTGATTTTCTGTCTCCTATCTTCTCCCAATATCCCATGTAAGATTCAGGGGGAGCAAGACACCTAAAGGAAAAGAAATCAGCCAAATTCATTGCATATCTTTATTCGTGGGGACATGTTGAATCCAATGTGGTACCTTGTACTCACTCTCTACATGTCATCCCAGTCTTGGTATTCTTGTGGTTTCCTTTGTTTGCTCTGGCTAGTGGACGTACCTGTGTTATCTAACCTTGTTTGTGCAGGTTCATTCCATCCTAAGCCAACTCGAGACCACAAGGTAAGTATATGCATCAAAATCATGAGTATGAGGAGTTCTTGCTTATGTACATACTGTTTGCAAGAAATACTCATGAGCATGAAGGTATTTTTCTTGATAATCTTTTGCTCTGATGCATATGGCCAAGATACATGTAACACATTGCCTACTCTGTCATGTTTATGCTCTCACATGCCTCTATATTTCATATTTACATGAGTGCATACATGTAGGGGGAGCCTATGCTTGCTACATGTTCTTCCAAAGCTTTACTTGCTGTTCTTTATATCTTTATTTAAAGATTTGATGTATGTTGCCATCAATTACCAAAAAGGGGGAGATTGAAAGCACAAGTGCTCCCTAGGTGGTTTTGATAATTGATGACAACATATCTCTTGTTGGACTAACACTTCTATCTAGCATGTTTCAGATAAGTTCAACAATGGAGTGGCATGGACTAAAGGTTGTGGGAACTCCTTAGATGCTAAGGACAAAGGATTGGCTAAAGCTTCAAGCTCAAGACTCTTCATTTTACATTTTAGTGATCCAAGATCACATTGAGTCCATAGGAAAAGCCAATACTATCAAGGAGGGATGAGGTGTTGCTTAATGAGCCTCTTGCTTCATGTGCTTAATGATATGCTCCAAAATCCTCAACCACTTTCCCATATCCACATATGACCTAAACTCTAAGCCAAACTCGGTCCTACTGATTTTTCCTATCCGGCGCCACCGAGTTTCACTTGTCATTAGCCACTACCAAACCCTAGCAATTCGGTTCTACCGATAAGGATCTCGGTCTCACCGAGATGGGATTGCAAACTCTCTGTTACCTATTGTAATATTCTCGGTCCCACCGAGATATGCAATCGGTCCCACCGAGATTGCAAATGTAAACTCAGTGTTTCCCCTCTGTAACTTTTCGGTCTCACCGAGTTCCACTCGGTCTCACCGAAAGAGCAAATCGGTCCCACCGAGTTTGCCTGACCAACTCTCTGGTTAGCTAATTACCAAATTCGGTCTCACCGAGTTTGTGTAATTGGTCTCACCGAGATTACGTTATGCCCAAACCCTAACCGAATCGGTCCTACCGAGTTGCATGTCAGTCCCACCGAAATTCCTAACGGTCACTAGGTTTACT